>NC_056741.1:1499376879-1499571879 GCF_019279795.1 Protopterus annectens
ACTTCATGTTTCACTGTTGCAGTCGTCACATTTGGGTTGATTCCCAAAGCTGAGGAAATGGGTGGAGGCAGTCAAGGAAACTAGGGGCTGGCTAGGATACCCTGCAAGACTGCAGAGGCAAACCCTGCCCTGGATTTGGAGAAGAGAGGCAGGTGGTAAGGCTTGGTGTAAGTGTGAACAGATGTCCAGGTGGCAGCCTCCAGGATGTCCCTGGTGGGGACTCCTCTGAGGAAAGCTGCAGAGGTGGAGGCTGCTCTGGTGGAGTGTGTCCTGACCCCCTTAGGGGAGGCTTTCCATGTTTGTAGCAGAAATGGATGCAGTGTGCTATCCATTTAGAAATGGTTTGTTTGGAGATAGATGGCTTTGCCTTCTGCCCCTGTAGCAAAGCTAACCGGCAATTGATCAGACTTTCTGAAGGATTTAGTCCTGTCGAGATAGAATCTGAGCTGTCTGTGCACATCTAGAGAGTGCAGAATCTGTTCCCCCTTGTTCTGGGAATTAGAAAAAAAGGTGGGCAAATGAATGGAATGGTTGAGAACCACACTGGACACCACCTTGGGCATGAAGGTGATGACTGCAACAGTGAATACACTTGAACATCTACATTTATGGTAAATGTACACAACTATACTTTCCATGGCAGCCACCATTACTCTTCTTACCTGTGCTCATCTTCATATGCAGGTTCTGCAGTGGACGCTAGCAGTCTAATGGTCCTTTTTGGATCTGCCATTGACACATCCTATTCACATAAGCACCGCATGCAGGAAGTCCCTCCTCTGGTGGATACGCTCCCCGGAGCTAGTAGAGGGACGTACATTTATTGCAGCCCCTCCCCAAGCCACAGTGACCACGGACACCTCCCAACTAGAGTGTGAGGGGGGCATTGCTTGGACAGGACAGTCCAAGGCACGTGGTCCCTGAACGAGACCAAATTGCATATCAGTGTTGTAGAGATGAGGGCGGTCTTATTAGTGTTGCAGGCCCTTCATGCCTTTCTTTCTGTGGGAACAATGGCAATTCAGACAGACAATTGCAATTCAGACTTGCTTAAAAATATGGAATGTCGGCAAACTGAAGGGGACCCATGCGCGCACACACACACACACACACACATACATATATATATATATATATATATATATATATATATATATATATATGTATAATGTTTATATATATATATAAAATGTTTATATATATATATATATGTGTGTGTGTGTGTGTGTATATTTTTATACATATATTTTTGAAGACTCTGATAGAGGGGGATGGGAGAACACTCAGCTCTGTCCCAAGGGTGGATGGCTTTGGCCATTTATCTATTTCACTGTCCAAATTTTAGTACCGGTGGTTTCGGAGCTGACTTTACCTTCAAAGTCTGTTCCCATGGTGCTGACTGCTGTCCTGGCTTGGTTCCAGAGGTTTTCAGTCTGGCGCACTTGACCCAGAGACTTTCAAAGCTGAGTTTGTCTTGGGAAGATCTTTTAAATGCCCAGTTTTTAGTGCAATCTTCAAAGTGGTCTCACATGTCCCCCCTTTTGGTGTAGGAGACATCAGTCTTTGAGATCTTGGCACTGATCCCTTCCTCGAAACCTTCCATGTGGATGCCTTCTTCCGTGCAAATTACCTCTTCCTTAGGTAAGGTAGACCTGACCACCAGTTGGGCTACTTAGATTCTGCCAGTGTGGGTGTGACCTTTCAGGTTATGGAAGGGTTCATTGCTTCTCCGGCCAGAACTGACTTGCAGGTTTACTTGGTGTTGGCTTCAGTCCATGACTGCATTTCTTCTGTTTCAGTCATGCATCAATGGGTCAGAGTCAACAGACTGGTCTCAAAAGCACTGCTAAGCTGTAGGGTGAGTCCTGCCCTCCCCCGACAGTTTAGGAAAGAGAATGTACATCAACTCTCCATTTGAGTTGGTCTCTTCAGACAGCAACTCAGATGATTGAGAAGGTTCCCCCATTCACCTGTGGAAAGATGACACTTTAAGCAAGACTCTTGAGTTAATGCAACAGAGATTATCTTGGCCCACTTTTTGAGGCCAGTGGCTCAGCCTCACAATGTCTCGGGTAGTCCATCCTGTGGACTGGCTCACTAATTTGGTTGTTAGGCAGTCGTGATAAGAGTGTGAGTCAGTACCATTCAAGCTAGATTAAATTCTTAAACCCCTCCAAAGGAGAGAGCATTTTGGGCCAAGGATCCTGTAGTGGAGGCTCATGTATAATGCAGCTGATGGAGTAGCACACACTGTGGAAGCAGACATTATTATGAAGCAGAAAGCCTGGCTTTACCTTTGTGACTATGCTGACAACTTTAAAGCATCCATTACAAATGCACACTGTGATGGATTTATCTTTGGTTGGTCCTTATGTGAAGGAGAAGATGCAGAAGTGTGAATAAGATGGAAAGACTCATTCTGCTGTAGGAGGCAAATTTGAGACCCCTCAAGGATCATGTAATAAGAACCAAAAGTTGCAATTTTTTTTTTTTCAGAAAAGCCAGGTGTAAACATTTTAAGTCTGTGTCTCCGAGTTCTGGGTTTGATGGTCCTCCATTCTGATGATGCTGTTTGCTCACTGGTCTCAGATAACCAACCTTTGCACAAAACAGTTATGGTGGTTAACTTCCCTCTGCATTCATTCAGTAAGATCCTTAATTCTGCAACCACCTGCTACAGTAATAACCACGGATGCCTTCTCCTCCTCCTCCTCCTTCTCCTTGGGGTGGCGGGTATTACAAGAGGAGGATGTACCAAGAGTTGTGCAGATGTTCTTGGTATTTCACTGTTCCAGTCATTACACTTGGGTTATCTGCCTGCAGGTAGCCCTCAGTCTGCCCAAATACCTCTTGGGATTTGCGCGTTGGATGCTGTCGCCTCTTTCAGGTCATCGGGGTATAAAACATGCAGCCAACGCCATTACATCAGATTTTCTTGCCTCGTGGGAGCCCAAAGCAGAAGCAGTTCACTAGTGCCGGTCGGTCGCTACCTGAAATTTTCATTTTGAGTTTCAGACCTGAAGTCTTCTAAAGCCAAGTACCCTTAGGGGATCCTTTTTTCTTGCTCTAATCGATGTCAGAAAAAGTTAACAATTATCTTGCCTGTGGAAAGCAAATACCTCACAGAGATTTGTTTAGGCCCAGACCACGACGTTCCTTGCTGTAGGTTTTGTGCCTTGTTTAACGCCAGAACTGTTCATCGTCAGGCTATCTTTGTTGCTAAATTCTTTCGCTCTTGTTCTCCCTATTCTGAAATGGCTTCAATAAGCCATCCGACTACTGATCTTCCAAAAAATGTAAGGATAAAGACAGAGACAGACCGCATTGGTCCAAAACTGTCGACAATGCTTCTGTTAAGCTAGTCGCCAGTCCGCTGGTACTCAGGTGCTTTCTCAGTCCCTGATACCCACTTCTGCAGATTCGCAAGCCTCTGCTGAGACACATTCGGAGTCTGGTATGCTGCTAAGATGCTTCTTCAACTATGGAACCTGTGGATGTCTCTACCTTGGATGGTTCCGGAGGCACCGGCTTCTGAGGGTGTATTCCGACCTTCTGATGTTCACATTAAACCGACAGCTTTGTTTCTGACTAAAACTACCAAGTTTCTCAGGCCCAGAGTTCGCACTACTCATAGAAAACAGACTACCAAAGCACATGCTCAAGCCTCCTTGCCACAGAAGCAAATGCTTAGAATGGCTGAAGATCTTATAACTTTAATTAGGGGAAGCCAGCCTTCCCCCTCTAAAAGACAAAGAATTGATTTTCCTTCTGATTCTACAGACCATGTGTCCGATGACTCTGATCTGTCGGATTACCAGGACGTACCGTTATCTACCTATGAGGATTCAGATGCAGAGGATTCCATACCCTCTGCCTCCCCTCCAGATGACTTGTCTTTTGGTGAAACCTTGCATACTTTAAGAGAGCAGTGCCACTGGGAATGCCAGAACTACCCTCGGTCCAAAAAGAGACTCAGAGAATTTTTAGACTTGCCTCAGCACAGGCCTCTAGCTATACCCCCTGCCCTGTACATTCTAGATGATGTCTTCATGGAAATCCAGTCTTACACCTGATACTTTACCACCAGCTCCTAGAAAGCCTGACAGGTACTACAGAGTACCTGACTCTCACAAATTTCTCTTTAAGAATCCTACTGCAGATCCAGAGACTATTTCCCAGGGACCTAAAGGCATTAAGGCTACTACAGCCAAAAACCCTACCCCTTTGGACAGGGATTATAGAGCTTTAGACAGATGGGGTTAGAAGGGTATATACCTCTGTAACTCTTGCCATCAAGGCTTTGAATTGCCAGTTTCACATGTTGAAATACCAGCAGCATATTACGGAACTAATTAAACAAAAAATGTTGCTGCTTCCAGATTGTACATAAAATAAAGATTTACAAGAGTTAATGCATTCTGTAAACCAAGTTAGTAAACATACTTTGCAGTGTGGTTTTGATACCTTAGAAGCATCTTGCAGGGCTGCTGTCACTGGGTATGTACTAAGAAGGCATGCTTGGCTGAAGGAGCAAATCTTGCCAGACCATGTCAAAGCAAAATGACTGGATGCTCCATTAAACAAGGAAACTTTTGTTTGGTGCAAAAGCAGAAGAAGCTGTTAAAAAAATGGAGGAAAAAGCTTAATCTATGCAAACCGTTAAAGATTTCTTACAGGTGCAGCCACCTAGATTCACTAGGCATTGGCCTTCTAAAAACTGTCCCTTTCCAGTCCCTCCCAGGCATTCTCAGTCCAAAGTGCAGAGATCTAAACAGTGGAGTGCTCCCTCCTCTAAAACAGGGAGTGGTAAGCCACCTCCTTATGGAAAAAGTTCACAATGACTTGTCTATTTTGCTTCCCAGCAAGGCCCAAGTACTTGCACCCCAGGAGGAAAACTCGGCTTGCATGCAAAAAACTGGATATCCATTACCCAGGACTGATGGTTCCTAAACATTGTATCCCAGGGATACAGATTCCACTTCCACTCACTGCCAACCCCAAGCGGGTTGCCTGACCCTCCTCCAAACGAGTGAGCAAGGCTCAAAAGCAAGTACTGTCTCTTCTCAGTATCAGGGCTAGTCAATCTGTGCCAATAGAGCAAAGAGAACAGGGTTTCTACTCCAGACTCTTCCTGGTGCCCAGAAAAGAGGGCTCTTGGTGCCCTATCCTAGATCTGGCAATTCTCATCACCTGCTTGGTGGTCCCAAAATTCAAAATGCTGACTCTGCAACAGCATCTTACTATGCTAGCCAAGGACGCCTAGCTAGTCACCCTAGACCTAAAAGAAGCTTATCTACACATCCCTATAAGGGAATCTTGCGGGAAATATCTACGTTTCAGGGCCGGCTGTATGCACTGTCAGTTCTCTGCACTTCCCTTTGGCTTATCTACTGGACCCAAGGTATTCACAAAATGCCTGGCTCCAGCCATTGCATACTGCAGGCAGAGAAATATTCATATTTACCCATACTTGGATGTTTGCCTCATTCAGGCGGACAGTCAGGAATTGCTACTTCAGAACCTGGCATTTGTAAAGGGACTTCTAACTTCTCTGCGGTGCACCATCAACAAAAAGAAATCACAACTGGTGTCCAGCCAAAAGATTGTATTCCCGGGGGCAAGCTTGAACACAGCTTCCCAGATGGCATTCCTAACACCAGAAAAACAGGTTTATTTGACAAACTACTTCAAACTAATGGCTACCAAAACCCAGCTATCTGCAAGAAAAATACTGCAAGCCCCAGGGTTCATGGCCTCATGTATTCTACTAATTCCATATGCAAGACTGCATATGAGGAAACTTCAGTGGTACTTAAAAAGTCTCTAGTGTCAACATTCTCAGGACCTGGAAACACTGATTCCTATCATTCCTTGTCTAAGGGCAGAGTTCCTTTGGTGGGCAGAGGCATGCAACCACAACAAGGGACTTCCTTTCACTGAACCCCTCGCCGCCCAAACCCTGACAACAGACGCATCAGACTATGCCTGGAGGGGGCTCACTTGGCAGACAAATGCATTCAAGGCAAAAAGAACCCAGGACAAATTCCCCTGCATATCAGTCAAAAAGAAGTGTTAGCTGTACAGAATGCTCTCTCAGCCTTCAAATACCTTATCCTTTCAGGACAACAACTGATAAAGACAGACAACACCACAGTTATGAGGTACATAAACAAGCAGGAGGGAACTCATTCCTACCCACTCTGCAGGTTAGCCATGGCCCTGTGGAACACAGCCTTGAGCAACCAAGTGCACCTGCAAGCTCAGTTCCCGCCAGGCAAGCAAAATTCACGACGACTTAAGCAGAAATCTACTGGACCCACATGAGTGGAAGCTGGAACCCAACTCATTCAAACTTCTAATACACAGGTGGGGGACTCCAGAGGTGGACCTGTTTGCCACCCCCCAAAGCCATCAATTGAGCAAATTTTGCACCAGAAATCCCCACAGCCAAGCGTGGAAAGTGGATGCCCTAGCTTTTACATGGGAAAACCTCTCAATTTATTCCTTTCTCCCTCTGCCCCTCCTCTCAGAAGTACTACTTCAAGATCAAACAGGACAGGCCAAGGACAATCTTTATTGCCCCAGACTGGCAACACCAGCACTGGTACCCACTCCTACGCAGCCTGACAGCAGTGCCACCCTGGCACCTACATCAGACCCCCCCTTCCTGCTGTCCCAGCAGGAGGGACGGATTTTGCATCCACATCTGCAAACCCTGAACCTTGCAACCTGGCTTATCCCCTGAATACACCACCAGCAATCCTCAGTAAACAGGTGATGGACGTCATCCTTGAGGCCAGAAGGCCTAGTACTAGGAAATCCTATTAAAAAAAGTGGAAAAGATATTGTTCTTGGAGCCAGTCTTAAGGAAAGGACACAACTGTGCCCACCATACCTCAAATCCTGGATTACCTAGCAGCGCTACTCCACAAAGGCCTATCCTTCTCATCTATTAAAATTCATGCCTCTAGCATCTCAGCTCATTACAGTACTGAGCCACCTATATTTTCTCACCCTGTCATCAAACAGTTCCTGAGAGTAGCTAACAATTTAAGGCCCCAGAGGAGAGCTCCCACCCCTGCCTGGGACCTTAACTTTGTACTAGAGAAGCTCACGCTTCCCCCTTTTGAGCCTGCTGCTGTAGCACAGTTAAAATTCCTCTCTTGGAAAACAGCCTTGCTTCTAGCCATCACTTAAGCAAGAAGAGTGTCTGAGTTCCAGGCACTAATGGCTGTGGAATCCTTCATTATTTTCCATGCGGACAGGGTTTCCCTTAGGACTAACCCATCATTTATGCCCAAGGTGGTATTCAGTGTGGCTTTAAACCAGTCCATCCAGTTACCAACCTTTTTCCATAATCTTCAGAATAAAGGGGAAAGGATTCTGCACTCCTTGGACATGCACAGACAGCTCAGGTTCTACCTTAACAGAACTAAACCTTTCAAAAAATCACACCAGCTGCTAGTCAGCTTTGCTATAGGGGCAGAGGGCAAAGCCATTTCAAAGCAAACCATTTCCAAATGGATAGCACACTGCATCCATATCTGCTACAAACACCATGGAAAACCTACCCCACAGGGGATCAGAACTCATTCCACTAGGGCTACCTCAACCTCTATAGCATTTTTCAGGGGAGTCCCTACCAGGGACATCCTGGAAGCTGCAACCTGGAATTCTGTACACACCTTTACCAAGCATTACCACATGTTTTTTCTAAATCCAAAGCTGGATTTGCCACAGCAGTCTTACAAGGCCTGATGGCCAGCCCCAATACTTCTTGAATGCCTCCACCCTTCCTCAGCTTTGGGAATAAACCCAAGTGTGATGACTGCAACAGTG
The DNA here is from genome assembly GCF_019279795.1 of Protopterus annectens. Classification (NCBI taxonomy): domain Eukaryota; kingdom Metazoa; phylum Chordata; order Ceratodontiformes; family Protopteridae; genus Protopterus; species Protopterus annectens. The sequence goes on from NC_056741.1 coordinate 1,499,384,719, forward strand.
AAACACGAAGAACATAGTACAGTTGTGTACACTTACCATAAATGTAGATATTCAAGTGTATTCACTGTTGCAGTCCTGGTTACCCTCCCTCCAGCCTGCTGACTTTTCTGTTCTTTCTACCTATCCTGTTTTTGGCCATATTTTATGGCAATGGTATTTACTTTTTACTGGAGGTGCTCCACACCATGAAATTGCTTCCTATTTTGGGGGCTCCTAACATCTGGGGCAAGAAAAAACTGATGTAATGGTGTCGACTGCATGTTTTATATCCCTGACGATCTGACATCATGGAAGAGGCGACAGCATCCAATGCGGAAATCCCAAGACTCTTGTATTTGGGCCGATTGAGGGCTACCTGCAGGCAGATAACCCAAATGTGATGACTGGAATAGTGAATACACTCGAACATGTACATTTATGGTAAGTGTACACAACTGTACTTTCTGAAGAGTCCAACCATCACATCAGTGTCTGAGAGGTGCATGCAGTCCTACTTGTGTTGCAGGAACTGTATGATTTTTACCTTAAAGGAAGATTTCTGACCAAACCAACAATATGGCAGTGGTTTGGTATTACCAACAGACAGACAGTCTGGTCAAAAATTGGACTCCTGGCCTGCTTTCTTCACCCCCCCCCTTAGCCCCTGTGTCCAAGTTTTTGTAACAGAACTTGATCATATGCAAAGCCATTGTAATTCTCATCCTCATACGGGCCAAGGCAAATTTAGTTTCTCATCTTAAGGCCTTACATCATGGAACCATCTCTCCACCTCCCATAGGTCTTGAATCTCTGAATAGTTACCCCCCATCTGGAAATCCTTGTATCCTCATCTACACAACCTCAAAGTAATCACTTGTTTTCTCCAGTTTCTCTGATGGCAAATGACCCTTCCTTGTCCAGTGATCTAATCAGGATATTCTCCACATCCAAGAAGACATTTTGCTGTAAACTTTACCATCGTAAGTGGAAGTGATTTGGATACTTGGCAACAGCACAAAACATTGACCCTTATACTGTTTGTATTCTAGACATTTTAACTGTTCCTGACAAGTATGTTCAATTCACGTTCCAGCTTTTCTATTATGGTGCAATTATTGGCTATCTCAAATTTTCACTCTGGTTGCAGTGCTCATTCCTTGGCTTCTCGTAAGATCTGCAAAGCCTTTCTCAGAAGAATTTCTTCCATCATCCTCTAGGTAGAGAACTATTGCCTCCATGGGAGCTCAACTTTGTACTGAAAGTTTTAGCTAAGTCACCATTTGAACCAGCATTTTCTGTGCCCTTGGAATTTCTTTTCTTACTAAACATTGTTCATTGTGGCTATTACTTCAGCCAGAAGTTACATAATCTGTCTTCTGTTTTTCTCTACTTTTTTTTTTTACGAAGACAGGGATATCGCTACATACCTACCCTTCATTTGCTCTCAAGTTGGCTTCTGATGCCAGCCTACACTAACCTATTCACTTTTACCAGTATTTTTTTTGCAAAACATTCTAGTATAGCTCATTTACTTTACATACATTGGATGTACATAAACAACTGAGATTCTACCTGCACAGAACCAAATCCTTTAGAAAAGATTCACAACTGTGGGTGTCATTTGTGACGAACAGGTTTGGTTCAAATGTGTGTAAAGTCTGTGTAGCTGTTTCTCTGACTGTATACCGTATGTGTATTCAGTTCATAGTTGGTTATTACCATGCACGCTCAAAGCCCATATCACAAGGTTGTTGCCACTTCCACTGCCTTCTTTAGAAATTTCTCAGGTGATGAAATTTCTGCAGCAGCAACATGGTGTATTTAGCGCACCTTTGCTAAGCATTACAAATTAGGTGTTATTTCGAGGTCTAGAGTTTCCTTCGAAGCCACTGTCTTTCAAAGGTCTCCTTTTGTAAATCCACCCACATGTCGAATAGAATATAGTAGTTATGCACCTACTATAATGCTGAGTCCTTTCATCCGTATCCATCCCATAAAACAACCCTCCATCTTTCCCCCATCCAAATTGTCATTCTCTAGGACCTGAAGAACATTTCACATCTTTTCTGCCAGTATTTATAAAACTTTTTATTTCTTGGCAACAAAATCAATCTGAGGTAGTGTCACACACAAGTGCATCATGGGAGGGCAGAATTTAGAGGAAGTTGAGGCAGGAGCACTTTTTTTGCCAGCACGGATCAAATAAGTGGCTTGAGTGCACATCAGTTATATCAGGCAGATGTGAATGAAAAGATCCAGTGTTATGGTACATACGTGTCTACTATTTTCCCATTACACCTGCAGCATTGGCTATCTACCTGAGGATAATTTCTCTGAAGTCTACTTGACTTTATAAAAATACCCAAATAAAAACTTCCAAGCAAAACTCCTAAACCTTTTAGACTTGTCACATACTTGGGAGTCATAGAGATGTCCACGTATTGTTCTTTTGTGAACTGCCTTTCGAGTCTCTCTTCCAAATCTTTTCTAACCTCATGTTACTGATTCTTATAGTTATTGTGGAGCCTTTTATATGCTATATTAATTATCCAGTTGACAGCAGCTTTTATTCTAGACTCTTACTCTACCGGTGCTGGTCTTTCACTTAGCACTCCCTTGTCCCTTTCTCTCTGTCTATACTCTGATATACATCACAGGTGTGAAAAGCAGTCTTAAACCTGCAATTCAGACTTTTGCTTGACCATATCCCATTTCTGTTACCTTTTTCCTTTCTTATTTGCACACAGCGTCTTGTGCCAATTTTCTCCAGTAAATTCCAGCCCTCCCAGACTATTTTCGATACCCCTGCTTGCAGTCATTCCTAGTGGTAAAATTTCTCGTCTCCAATCCTGTGTGGCTTAGTTATTACAGTACTTTGTTTCTTTATGAATATAATATTCTGTATGATTGTTACTCTCCTTAAGGGTTTGCGTAGAAAATCTTATTCTCTCCTTGGATCCTTGAACTTGCTAGTTTCTTATTTTCTTTACCAGTAGCTCTAAATATAAACTAATCGGAAAAGAGGACGGAAGGGAACCCTCCCAACGTAAGTCTTGCATCTGACCATACATGTATTCTGCAAAGTAATTCTGTTATTCTGCCAGGGAATGCAAATGCTTCCATTGCACTGCTCATAAAATCTCAGCTGACTTTATCAAATGTTTTTTTCTGCATTAAAACCCACTAACAATAGCTATTTTCTTACCTTCTGCTTCGGTCTAGATCCTGGTTCTATAAGTGCTTGGTTCCCCTCACCAAAACCAGATTGATCCATATTGTATCAATTTTGGAAATGTGTTTGCCATTCACTTAGCTAGTATAGACATGACGGTGCTTCCTCTTCTTTTAAAATGGTGTAAGCAATTTTCCAGATCATTCACTTTTTTCCCTCCTAATTCCCACAGGATTACTGTCTGTTCCTAGAGACTTCCTTGTTGATTCATTGTGCATCACCATTTTTATCTCCTCTCTTCCCATCCTGACTATTAAATATTGAGCCTCAACTTCTAAACTTGACATAATTACTGTTTCAGTAAATATTTCCACTTGTGCCTTTTCTTGGTTTCCACATTTCTGTGCTTTATACAAGTTTCCTTAACCTTTCTAAAATGTCTATAGTACCTCTGTAGGATCTCTGGTTATTTTTCTTTTTATAGGCTCCTTAAGTTTTGCAAATACCCTTTCTACTTCTGTTGAATACATCATTTTGCTAAGGGTTTTTGTGCCCTGAAGCTATAAAAATATTTCTTAACAAGTAATATTTCTGGGTTCCTATCAGTTCGTCGAAACTTCAGCAGTTCGAACACCATATGTTTGAACTGTGAAGTTCGAAAACTAATTATCGTGAAGCCGCGGAACACCGAATTCTTTCCCAGGGAAAGAATTTGGTGGGCTGTTTCTGTGTCTTCGTTATTTTCAGCACTGTGGTGGAAAGTTACGGGTTGGGTTCAGGTAAGTGTGCGATTGTGCGGACGTTAGGGTTAGGGCGTGGGTTAGGTGAGTTAGGGTTAGGGCACGGGTGAGGTGAGTTAGGGTTACGGCGCGGGTGAGGTGGGTGTGCGATAGTGACGGACCTTAGGGTTTGGGTTAAGGTAAGTGGATAGATAGTGTATGTACAGTTTAGTGTAGGGTTAGATGTAGGATTTTAAGTGTATGTGTGTGGATTGCTGTTTTTTTGGTGTGCTTGTGTTCTGTGTGTTTCTTGGAACAGCAATTTTTTTTTTCCCTGGGAAAAAAATCGCTGTTCTAAGCCTTTGATGTTTTTGCATTTCGAGGTTAGAAGTTCGAACATATAGTGTTCAAACTTCTGCCATTTCGTCAAAGTGATATAGACCCATATTTCTAGAGTCATGCATATTATTCAAATACTCCCGGTTTTCAATTTAGTACTCTGCAGTTGCTCCTCTTTGAGATTCTCCTGCTTCTGCAATATTTCAGCCTTTTAAAGCCACTTTAAATAACTCATTTTACTTCTTTCCCATATATTTGTCTTATTAGTTATTACTACTGTCTTAAACTCCATCATATTATTTCACTCCATAGCTATCCCTTATGAAGCAGTTTCTATCTTCTTTAATAAATCTCTAATAATTTCCACTACCCAGTCCTTTAATTTATCTCTGTTTAGCAAATTAGTAGGCAAGGAACAGTGTTTAATTTTTACTTCATTACCCTGCATCTTTATCTTAATCTTTACTGGTGGATGATTCCAAATTGCCGTTGGATGTGTTTTAGAGCTTGCAGTTAAATATGCATGCTCCTGTGAAATATAATTTCTATCCATTCCCGTTCTTTCCTGTACCTTGGAGAATAATACATAAATTATTTTGAGTTCCTGCTAGTAAATTCATATTTTCCATTTAAATAAATGATATTACATTTCTTCAGAACTCTACCCTATTTTATTACTTTTCCTTTAAGGTCCTTTTGACCCCCCACCACCACCACCTGTTGCAAATCGGGTCAGAGTCCCCACACATAAATAATATTCCCTGCTGAAAGCTAATTATTTCTCCCAAAATTCTCTTAAGCTCCAAAGTAGTAGTTTTAGATGGAATAATAATATATGCCAATGTTATCCTCCTTCCCTGCCAGAAATCTGTTGTTACTACAAATCAGCCTTTTTTTTTCTCTTCCTTTTCCTTTTCTATTACTATGGCAGCACCTTTCAAAATAAAATTGATAGTGCTTCCTTTTCCTTTGCGTCTCCTTTTCCTTTGCCCCTAAAAATCTGAAGTGCTTTTTTTGCCAAATTCACATGCTTATTTTTATCCAGAAGTGTCTTCTGCAGCATTGCTGTTTTCATCCTACATTTCTTAATATAATTCAGTACTCTTTCCTTTTTCTTTATACCTGTAGTACTATTTACACTCCACAATATAATTGATAAGGCAGTCATTCTAATAAGAAGCTATTGCTTTTGTGTATTCTGTATGACAGTTCTTTTGAATGTATCCATCCAACTTAATGCACACATTTGTTTTTGACAGTCTGATCACATTTTCCCAGACTTTTTCCTTCAGTAAAATGTTAAATAATCAAAAGACTAAGTGTATTTTCAAACCATCAATCCCCTTGAACTTGCATGCAACATGCAAAACTTTATTTTGATAACCACATAAGTCATCTAGTCAGAAGATCCTTTTCAGCCATGACCTGGCCCATATGGCAAATAAGAACAAGTACAAAGATTATAGAGGGTGATATGCAGACAATAAGTACATGCAATTATACAGTTGGTAGGAAGTTTGATATACACTTAGGTTGCATAGAATGAGTATATACAGTAACACAGGTGGATACCATACTAGTCATAAGCAACAGTTAGTTATGTGGTGCAAAGAGTACTGTCCATCAAAAGTGTTTGTTTGGAGTGGTTAAGTTCTGTCCATTGCCTTAGAAGCAGCTACATGTTGCCTCAGATTTCATATGTTCTTTAAGCTTTTCTCTGAATGAGTGGCAGGATGTTTGTTGCCGAATTTCAGGGGGAGGGTCCAGACAGATGGGCTCAGTTTGAAGAAGGCCTTGTTCTCCATGCTAGTTTTAAAGCAAATCATGCTTAAGTAAAGGGCATTGCCCTTACTGTCCCTAAGAGAGTTGCTTTGCTGTCTGAGCTGCTACAGTTTAGATTAGAGTGGGTATCACTGACCTTGTGAGATGATTTTGAAAATGATGTCACCAAACAGCAGAGTGTCTCTGCTATTATTGGGTAGCCATTTAAGACCTTTAAAGATGGCATAGAAGGGCATAGAAAAAAAAGATCTAGAAGAGTAGGGACAAATAAATGTGGTGCTTGTCCACAATGCCCTTTTATTATTAACAAATCAGATGTTTATATCCCTAGTATAAATAGATGCATTAGTGCAAAATGTTATTCTAATCGTGACTCTAAAGGGCTAGTATATTTGGCCCTATGTGGAAAATGTGAAAGTTTTTATGTAGGAAAGACCGAAAGGTGCTTAAAAAGAAGAACATATGATCACTGTTATGATATTAAAAAGGGCAATAATAGGAATGCCCTATATAAACATACTTTGACATGCAAAGAGGCTACTTTTGTATTTTTTTGTGCTAGAGGAAGTCCAGATTGATATTCGTGAGGGACTATGGGAGATGCAAATTGAATATCGAGAAGTGTACTGGCAGTTGGTCCTTGAGGTGAAAAAATAGCCAGGGCTTAATGAGATGGTCTCCCTTGCACCTGTATTGAAATTAAGAACAGCTAAATTATAGGGCGACCTAGCACCCTATTTATGTAACTATGTATGTATTTATTTATTCATTCATTTTTGTACATAAGTATTTAAACTTAACATATTCCTCAGAAACTTTTTAATGTTTTAATAAGTTAGATTTTTAATGCTTTAACAAGTCAGATTTTAACATACAGGTACTGACCACTCCATGGTTTCAGACAGTGTGATACTTTGATTTTTATGTTATATATTTGTTAATGTAATGAACTTTTGGGTCACTAGAGGGCAGCAAAGTTACTGATGTTAGGTAGTCCAATCTCACCTTCATTTTTACATATGGGTTCAGAGCCGATCCTCTGCTCCGACTCGGCTGATTTACAATTTGGAAGACTTCTGGTTGGCTCGTGTATAAGCAGGTATCCCATGGTGCACCAGTACAATCCCCAGATCTTGTTTACCGCGTTGACGAGTTCGGTTGTGCTTCTCTTGGCTTTGGCTAATTTTTTTCAAAATTCTTTATATTCAGTGCTTTATTGTATATTTAGTGTTGCTAATAGATTAGGCAGTTGTATTGCTTTCCCTTTGTGAGTGCAACTTAGTTTACTAGTTGTTATTGGTATCCTGTGTGCCAGTTTGTTTAGGCGCCGTTGCGCATTTTTTGATATTAGGCAGAGTTTTTGGAGGTTTTCCACTTTTAGTCAACAGGGGCTCCTGTTGTCTTGTCTGTTGTTATTCTGACCTTTTTTTGGTCACCTTTGACAATTAGTTCTGCTATTTTGACATTGTTTGTTTTGGCGGGGATCCGCTTGTGAAATTACTAGGATTGCAATTATACTACCTGTTTTTCTTTAGGAATATAGAAATTTATTGTGTATTTTACAGTTTCTCTTGTGTGCATGGGCTTTCCTTTCTGGTCTGTTTACGTTAGAAGACCTAGTTTCACTTCACCAGGCTAGGCCCATTTAAGTTAGAGGACCTAGTCCTTGTGTAACTCCTTTAGCTAGCTTTCTCTACACTAGGCTAGGCCCGTTTAAGTTAGAGGACCTAGTCCTCATGTAACTCCTTCTTAGGGCTAGGCCCGTTTTAGTTAGAGGACCTAGTCCTCCTTCTTTTTCTCATTTTCAATCTCTCTGGGATGTGTGTGTGTGTAATATGTTCAAGGAAAGTAAGGAGCATAAACCCTCTGAATCAAAAAGTGCATGAAATGCTCCCAAAAGATGTCCTTAATGGAAGGCCACAGTAGCTGTGTCTACTGCCTAGGGGCCATCCACTTACGGGAGTCATGTTTGTTCTGTCATGCTTTCTCTCCTAGGGTGTTACAGGAGAGAAAGAACAAACTCATACTCAAGGGTCTCTTGAAACCATGCTTTGAGGAAGCACTATCTAGTTCTTCAGCTTCCTCTAAGTCTGGGAAATCAAAATCCTCAAAAAGGCCTTCTCCGGCATCGGCTGGTGTTTCGGAGCCATCTCCTGAACAGTCAAAACAATCCAAATCTGCCTCTTCGACTCCTCAGCCTTCGGAGCCAAAGGAGAGCATTATGGTGGTGTCAGAGTCGGTTACAGGTGTTTCGGAACCGATCTCTGAACCTATTGATACAGCAGTTGACACTGCTACTCTGAGCCAGTCTGTAAGCTCCCTACTGGTTTCCATAACAGTTAAGTCTCCAGTGCCCTCCAGGTCAAGATCCCCAACTATGTCTTCCAGGAGCCTTTCAGAAGAATATGTGGAGAGGGTAGTGCTGAGACTCCTGAAGTCATCTGCCTTACCAAAATTATTGTTGGCTCCGCCACTTGGCCCAGCTTTGCCCTTGTCTGCTATTCCTCCTACAAGCCATACTGGCCTTTTGGAGCTGGAGTGCTTGGTACCAACAGGGGAAATGCCAGCTGCAACTCAACTTGTTGCTGCCTTGGAGCTGGGTTCAGCTCCGACACGCTCGGTGCCGTCTGTCGTGTCCAGGGGCCGAAGCTCTCCTGTCGGCACCGACAAGGAGGGTTGGAATCTATCTTCTTCGGTTCGGAGCCTTCCTCTCGGTGCTTCGGCCAGGGTGAGCTAGAACCCTGCATCTGTCTTGGAGCCGACAGCTCTGGCTCCGGCGCCGACCCGCATCTCTTGAGAGAGTGGGAGGTCTTCGGAGCCAGAGAGGTCGGCATTTGAGATGATGAGGAGCGTTCTGTCACATTCTCCAGCCCCTACCAGTGGCACCAGCACTCTTCCCCCGAGAGCACCCACTTCAGTCTCATCCCCTACTCTCTCTTGAGACAGCAGAGACCCCCGCAGCCTCAGGAGCCATCAGCTGGTGGCCCCCACTCTTCTGAGGCTTCCCCGGAATATCTTTCTGAGGAGCCTCCCCAGAAGAGGTTATGTAAGAGGAAACATATTGACTCCCAGGATGAGTCTTTGACATCGGACACTGACCTCGAGGAGTCGGAAGGGTCCCCCAAGTCGTCCTCTGATGATGTCTCCTTTGTGGACATTTTAGAGATCCTGGGGCAGAGATGCGACTGGGCCACTGTTAACCCTTCTGATGAGGAGTCTGTGTACCTGAAGACTTTCGGGTCTCAACCCTCTGCCTCTTGGGTGTCCCCACCTTTTGACGAACTGATGGATCTAGTTAGTCGAAAGGCGTGGGATACTCCTGACACCATGGAGCCAGTCCCCAGGAGACCAAATAATTTCTTGTCTACCCCTCCTGGTAACGAGTTCTTGTCCAAGGGCGTTCCCGTAGATACCATGGTGGTGGCAGCGGCCACGAAGAGAGACTTAGCGGAGACCTCTTCATCTGTTCATCCGCCAAACAAGGAGTCTCGAAAGATGGACAGATTTGGGAAGCATATTTTTAGTTCAGTGGCCTTTACCCTTCGATCACTGAACTATCTCATGCACCTCACAAGGTTGCAGAGGGATCTCCTCAAGGAGTTAGGAGATTCCATACAAGGTGCGTGTACTGAGGGAGTTCCTGACAAGATTTCTACTCAGTTGTCCACCTTAAATTCTGTGGTTAACTCCTCCATGCAACTTACTTCTTATGCTGCGGCTGGAGTGAGTAGAGCAGCGGGTTCCGGAGTTGCCTTGAGACGCCACTCCTGGATGCGCTTATGTAATTTTGTGGAACCGTTCAAGTCTACTTTCACCAATGCCCCGTTTGATGGTTCCTCATTGTTTGGTTCCAAGGTGAAGGATACACTCACTCGGTGTGAGCAAGAAGGAAAGACGCTTTCTGCCATGGGAGTGCGTTTTACTGTCCCTTCCAGACCATACCCCAAGGGTCAAAGGGGCAGTAAAATGTGGTTCAAGAAGTCCCAGAGGGTCTTTCCTAATGCACAGGGTGAATCCTCTTTCAGAGGCAGAGGAGGAGGAAATGGCAGACATCGCCCTAGAGGCAGGGGTGGTCCGCAATACCAACAAGGCCGTGATTCCTTTCGAGGATGGCCTTATCAGCGCTCCTGATGTGGAGCCCGACTGCGCTTCCCTGGGGCCGGTCGGGGGTCGCATTTCTTTGTACCAAGAAGCCTGTCTAAATGTCACCCAAGACAAGTGGGTACAAAGAGTTGTTAGATGCTATATCATACCCTTTTCCCTATCACCGTTTGTTCCCAAAAGGATCCCAGATGTACCACCCAATCACAGGGATCAGGCAACTGTTTTGATCAACAAGTTGCTTGTAAAAAGAGTCATCCAGCCCGTCCCAGCAGACCAGATAGGATCTGGAACTTACTCCAGGTTCTTTTTAGTTCCAAATCAAACTGGAGATTGGAGGCCAGTATTGGACCTAGCAGATTGAACGATTCAGTGAAGGACAAGTTTCATGTGGTAACACTGCAGTCTATACTCCCGTTGTTAGGGAAAGACTTTTGGATGTGCTGTCTGGATCTTCAGGACGCCTACTACCACATAAAAATGGACAAGGCGTCCAGAAGCCATCTACACTTCCGGCTGGGAGCCAGTCACTATCAGTTTCGCATTTTTCCCCTTTGGTTTCACCACAGCCCCCAGGGTGTTCACTAAATGCATGGCAGTAGTGACAGCTCATCTGAGACGTCAGGGATTCCAGGTGTTTCCGTATTTGGCAACTGGCTCTTGACCGCCCCCACCAGGCATCTACTCCAAAACAGGGACGCCGCGATTCAAATTTGTGCTCAGTTAGGGATCTCCATAAAGTGGAAAAAATCTGCATTATTGCCCTCTCAGTCTGTGATTTTTATAGGCGCAGAGGTAGACACAGTGAACATGACAGCTCATCTCCCCGCCGAAAGGGCAGAGAACTTAATCTCACAAGTTCAATGTTTTCTCCCATTGCAAAAAGTCAGAGCGAAGTGGGTTCTGCAGCTCCTCGGGACTATGGCTTCCACAATTCTATTGGTACCATTAGCCAGGTTGCATATGAGAAGTCTCCAGTGGCTTCTGTCTTCCCAGTGGTCCTTCCAATCTCTCCCATTGAGTCATCCTATCCTGCTGACGGAATCATGCAAGAAGGACCTTCTTTGGTGGATAGCTCCCAATCAACTGATCACGGGTGCCCCCTTTGTTCCGGCCCAACCCGTTGCCAGTGTGACCACGGACGCCTCCCAGATCGGGTGAGGGGGGCATTGTCTCGGCAGGACTGTCCAAGGCACATGGCAAGAACACGAGGCTCATCTGCATATCAATGTTCTGATGAGGGCGGTGCTTCTAGCATTGCAAGCATTTCAAGACCTTTTTCCTCTAGGGGAAATTGCGATACAAACAGACAACATGTCGGTGGATGTTCTTTGTGTTTCACTGTTGCAGTCATTACATTTGGGTAATCTGCTGGCAGGTTGCCCTCAGTCGGTCTGAATAACAAAGTCTTGGGTCCTGCGTCGGTTGCTGTCTCCTCTTCTATGACGTCAGGTCGTCAGGGGTATAAAACATGCAGCCAACGCCATTTTAATCAGTCTTTCTTGCCGCGCGGTGCCCGAAGCAGAAGCAGTTCGCAAGTGCCCGTCGGCTGACTCCTGAAATTTTCTTTTTCGAGTTTCAGAACCGAAGTCTTCAAACTAAAGCTAAGTACCCCGTTGGGGAAACTTTTTCTTGCTGCTTACCGATGTCAGTAAAAGTTAATAATTGCATTACTTGTGGGAAGCAAATACCTCATAAGGATTTTCATTTGTACTGTATTCCTTGCCTAGGCCTTGATCACAGCGTGCTTTGCTGTCGGTTTTGTGCTAAATTTAACCAACGCACTATTAAGCGTTGGTATATTTTTGCTTCTAAATATTTTGATTCAAGATTTAACTACCCTGAAATGTCGTCGGTTAGCAATCCGACTACCGGAGTTCACAAAAAATGCAAGGAAAAAGACAGAGACAGACCGTCAAGGTCCAAAACCGACGACGGAGCTTCTCCTAAGCCAGTCGCCGGTACTCAGTGAGGCGCTTTTGCAGCCCCTGATACCTGCTACTTTTGAGTCGCAGGCCTCTACCATTCGGAGTCCGGTATGCCGCGAGATTCGCAAAGTATTGAACCTGCGGATGTCTCTCCCTTGGATGGGTCCGGAGCCGCTGAGCAGGCACCGACTTCTGAGGGTGTTTTCAGGCCTCAACACTTTTATATTAAACCGACTCCATCAACAAAAACAAGGTCAAAAACAACTTCTGTGTCTAAAAAGCGATGCATGAGCCACGTGCTCAGGTCCCTATGCCTAAAACAAATGATCAAAATGGCTGAGGATTTAATTACCTTGATCAGGGGTTCCCAAACCCCCACCCCCACCCCCAACCCACTAAGAGGCCTAGGCAAGGCACTGATTATGAATCTTCAGATTAGGTTTCCATTTCTTCTGATTCCTCTTCTGATAAGGAATTTTCTATTCCACCTTATGAGGATTCTGATGCAGAGGAATCCATCCCATCTGCATCTCCTCCTGAGGATTACTCTTTTGGAGAGACTTTGCATACTTTAAGGGAACATTTTCACTGGGAGAGTCAGAACTTCTCTGAATCAAAAAAGAGGCTTAGGGATTTCCTTCTCCTTCCTCAGCATAGGCCTTTGGCTATACCCTACTGTATCAGAAATTGTTGGTGATGTGTTCTCGGAATCAAGCATGGCTCCTAGTAAGCCATACAGATATTACAGGGTTCCTGACTCCCACAAATTTCTTTTCAGAAATCCTGCTGCTGATCCTGAGACTATTTCTCAGGGTCCCAAGGGTGTTAAGGCTTCTACAGCCAAAAATCCTACTTCCTCTGATAGAGATTTCAGGGTGCTGGATAGATGGGGTAAGAAGGTTTATACGTCTGCAACCTTGGCAATCAGGGCTTTAAACTGCCAGTTTCATATGCTTAAATATCCACAGCATGTTATGGGCTTACTGAAACAGAAAATGATGTTGATTTCTGATTGTGTGGAAAATAGAGTTACAAGATTTATTGCATTCAGCAGAACAGGTTGGAAAGCATACTTTGCAATGTGGTTTTGATTCCTTGGAGGCCTCTTGCAGGGCTGCCATAACTGGATCTGTGATAAGAAGGCATGCCTGGCTCAAGGAGCAAAATCTGCCTGATCATGTTAAAGCTAAATTGTGGGATGCCTCTTTACAGCATGATAGTCTGTTTGGTAATAATGCAGAAGAGGTTTTAAAGGAAATGGAAGACAAAGCCAAATCTATGCAAACTGTAAAAGATTGCTTGCAAGTACAGCCACCCAGGTTCAGTAGGCACTGGCCTACTAAGAACTGGTCCTTTCCTGTGTCCAAAAGAGCCACTCATTGCAAACCCAGGCGCTCAGAAGGCTCCAGATATCAATCACAGGGATCTTACAGGTCAAAGCAATGGGGTGCCTCCACCTCCAAATCTGGAGGTAACAAAGCACAACCCTACAGTAAGCAGTCTCAATGACTTTCCTCTATCATCTCCAAGCACTTATCTTTTGGCAGCCCCCTTGGGGGGAAAACTAGCACTTCATGCTCAAAATTGGCAGTTAATTACCCAGGACAAGTGGGTATTAAACATAGTATCACAGGGGTACAGATTTCATTTCCATACTTTGCCAATTTCAAACGGATGGCCAGATCTGCCACCAAACCAGTGGGCAGAGGCCCAGAAACAAGTCATGTCCCTCGTGGATATGGGGGCTATTCAACTGGTACCAGAAAAGGAAAAAGGACAAGGATTTTATTCAAGACTTTTCCTGGTACCCAGAAAAGACAAATCATGGCGTCCAATACTGGACTTATTGATTCCGAACACTTTCCTGGACATTGCAAAATTCAAAATGCTGACTTTACAACAGCTACTGCCTATGCTAGGCAAGAATGCCTGGTTAGTAACTCTAGACTTAAAAGAGGCATACCTGCATATCCCAATAAGGGAATCATGCAGAAGATACCTCCGCTTCAAAGCAGGTTTTTTTGCATTACCAATTCTCTGCACTACCCTTTGGCTTCTCTACTGCACCTAGGGTCTTTACAAAGTGCCTGGCACCAGTAATTGAATTTTGCAGACAGAGAAACATTCAAATTTATCATTATCTGGACGATTGTCTCATTCAGGCAGAGGACAAGGACACTATTCTTCAACATCTGGCGTTTGTAAAAAGGCTTCTAGTAAACCTAGGGTACACCGTCAATGAAAAGAAATCACAACTGGTACCCTCTCAAATAATTACATTCCTGGGTGCAAGCTTGAATACAACTGCCCAGATGGCTTACCTCACGCCAGACAAACAAATGCAATTGACAACATACTTCAAACAAATAGCAACAAAAGCCCAATTATCTGCAAGACAAATTCTGCAGGCTTTGGGGTTCATGGCATCCTGCATTCTACTAATTCCATATGCGAGACTGCATATGAGGAAACTTCAATGGTAACTAAAAAGTTTATGGAGTCAACATTGTCACAGCCTGGAAACAATGATTCCTCTCATTCCCTGCCTACAACAGGAGTTTCTTTGGTGGGCAGAGACATCTCACCAAAACAAAGGACTGTCATTCACTCTACCCCCTGCCACCCAAACCCTAACTACAGACGCATCAGACTATGCTTGGGGGGCCCACCTGGCAGGGAGATGCATTCAGGGCAAATGGAGCCCAAACCAAATGCATCTACATATCAACCAGAAAGAAATGCTAGCTGTTCAGAATGCTCTGACAGCCTTCAGGGACTTGCTTCATCCAGGACGACTACTGATAAAGACAAGACAACACCACAGTTATCTGGTACATAAACAAACAGGGGGGTACCCATTCCTACCCCCCTTTGCAGACTAGCAATGGCCTTGTGGAACACAGCCTTGACTTACCAAATACATCTTCAAGCTCAATTCCTGCCAGAAAAGCAAAATACTCTGGCAGACAACATAAGCAGAAATCTTATGGACCCGCACGAATGGAAACTGGATCCACAAATCTTCAGCATGTTAACACAGAAATGGGGAAGCCCAGACATAGATCTATTTGCCTCTCCCCAAAACTATCAGATGGACAAATTCTGCACAAGAAATCATCACAAAAAAGCATGGAAAGTGGATGCCCTAACCTTCAGCTGGAAAAAACCTGTCAGTCTATGCATTTCCCTCTTTGCCTCTACTCTCCAAGTTCTTACTAAAAGTCAGACAGGAAAAAACAAAAATGATTCTAATTGCTCTGGACTGGCCTCACCAACACTGGTACCCGCTTCTAAGGAATATGTCACACCTTCCTCCGTGGTACTTGCCTCAAACACCTCATCTATTGTCTCATCAGAACTATCAAATTCTGCACACTCCGCTCCAAACTCTCAATCTTGCAGCATGGCTAATCAACTAATTATTCAAACCACATATCTCCGTAAACCTGTGATGGATGTCATTTTGGAAGCCAGAAGGCCTAGTACTGGAAAATCTTATGCTGATAAATGGAAGAGATTCTGTGCTTGGAACCAAGTACAAGGAATAGACACAGCAAAGCCCAATATTCCTCAGATTTTACAATACTTAACTGAGATGCTTGACAAGGCCCTATCTTTTTCTTCAATAAAAATCCATGCCTCTGCCATCTTGGCTCATTACAACACAGAGCCTCCCCTCTTTTCCCATCCACTGCTAAAACGGTATCTCAGTGGGGCCAAAAATTTAAGGCCTACCAATAGAGCTCAATTTTATGCTGGAAAAACTCACACTGCCTCCTTTTGAACCAGCAGCTACTGCAGATATAAAATTTCTTTCTTGGAAGACAGCTTTTTTTTTGGCAGTCACTTCAGCTAGAAGGGTTTCAGAACTACAGGCTCTCATGGCAGTGGAGCCTTTCATTATTTTTTACCCGGACAGGGTGGCCCTCAGGACCAATCCTTCTTTTATGCCTAAGGTGGTATCCAGTGTGGCTCTTAACCAGACCATTCACCTGCCAACTTTTTTCCCAAATCCGCAGAACAAGGGGGATCGGATTCTGCATTCATTGGATGTACACAGACAACTAAGATTCTACTTAAACAGGACAAAATCTCTTAAAGTCTGAGCAACTACTGGTAGCATTTACAGGATCAGAGGGGAAGGCTATATCAAAGCAGACTATTTCTAAGTGGATAAGCCATTGCATTCGTTTCTGCTACTTGCACCATGTTAAATCTGTGCCCACGGGGATCAGATCCCATTCCACCAGGGCTGCCTCTACTTCAGCAGCTTTCCTCTGAGGAGTCCCTACCAGAGACATTCTAGAAGCTGCTACTTTCCTTCACTATACTCAAAAGCCTTTGTGGTGTATTTGCTTTTATTTGAAGGTAAATTTTATGTTTCTAAGGTGCATTTATATATTTACAGTTTATATATATATATTTTTGCTCCCCATTTGGGGGGCACCTGACATCTGGGGCAAGAAAAACTGATTAAAATGGCATTGGCTGCATGTTTTATACCCCAGACGACCTGACGTCATGGAAGAGGAGACAGCAACCGATGCAGGACCTAAGACTTTGTTATTCATACCGACTGAGGGCAACCTGCCAGCAGATTACCCAAATGTAATGACTGCAACAGTGAATACACTCGAACATCTACATTTATGGTAAGTGTACACAAGTGTACTTTTGGTATATCAACAAACAGGGAGGTACCAGATCATACCCACTCTGTCAAGAGGCCATGCGAGTTTGGGAATGGGCGATTTCTTCCCATTGATTTCTGGTTGCAACGCACATTCCAGGGACGACCAGAGTGATAGCCGACATGCTCAGCCAGGCAATCCTAATGCCTCACGAGTGGTCTCTGAAATGGGAAACAGTGGATCAGATTTTCCAGAAATGGGGACAGTCTTGCTGCTACCTTTTTGCCAGTCCAGTCAGTATCAAATGCAGCAGCTGTTTTTCCCTCATTCCCCCTCTGGGGGAGACTCCCAGAGACGCTCTGGCTCATGATTGGCCCATAGGACTTCTGTATACCTTTCCTCCAATCCCTCTCATTTCTAAAGTGATTCAGAAAGCCAGTCGGCTGGGAAGCAAGTTGATCCTCATTGCTCCTTACTGGCCTCGTCAGGTCTGGTTCCCCTTCCTCGAGCCTCTCCTCCTGGATGATCCTTGGATTCCTGACCCAGCTCCAGATCTATTGACTCACATGTCGGGTTCACTACACCCCTCAATCCACACCCTCAAATTGACAGCGTGGCTGCTCCAGTTCCATCCCTAGTCAGGCTTAATGATGTATCATCCTCAGTGTCACATATTCTTATGGCCTCCCATAGACCTTCAACTAGGAGGCTGTATGGCAGTAAATGGAAAAGATTTTCTATTTGGGCACAGAGAATGAATGTAGATCCATACACTGCTTCTATCCCTGTGATTCTGGATTTTCTTTCTGAGCTTTTTCAGCAAGGATCTGCCGCTGCCACTATCAGAGTCCAATTGGCGGCGATTCCTCATTTTCACTTAGGTTTTCCAGATACCAACTTAATGTCTCATAAGCTATACAAAACCTTTTTGAAAGGGGCCACACTATTGAGATTACCTCTGCAGGAACCAGTGGCTTCTTAGGATTTAAATTTTGTGTTGTCCAAATTGACATCTCTCCTCCCTTTGAACTTTCCTACTCATCTTCTCTAAAATTTTTGTCTTGGAAGACCTTGTTTTTGGTAGCTATCACATCAGCTAGACGGGTATCGGAGCTACAGGCCTTGTCTATTAAGCCACCATATTTGATTTTTCACAAAGACAGGGTGTCATTGCTTACTAATCCCTCCTTTGTCCTCACAGTTTATTCTAATGCTACCTTAAACCAAGCAATAGAACTCCCAGTTTTCTTCCCTAACCACTGTAATGCAGCTGAGTACCGTTTTCATCGGCTAGACGTTTGTAGACAACTACGTTTTTATCTACAGCGGACTAAGGGTTTCAGGAAATTGGATCAATTATTAATTTCCTTTTCTGACTCTAGATTGGGCTTACCAGTTTCTAAAGTGACACTGTCTAGTTGGATTTCCAGTTGTATAGCCTTTATCTATAGCTTGGAGGGCAAACCTTTACCCTACAGGATCAAGGCTCATTCTACTAGGTCGCTGTCTACCTCTTCAGCCTTTCAAGCGAGGGTACCACTTGATAATATTTGTGCAGCAGCTACTTAGGCTACCCCTCACACTTTTATTACACATTACAAATTGGATTTGGCATCCAGGGGTAGAGCATCCTTTGGCTCCATGATGCTCAAGAGTATTTTCCAGTGAGCCACCCAAGAACAAGGCACTAGGGACGCTGTCCCATATGTAAAACTGAAGGTGAGATCGGACTACCTAACATAAAGAAGTTATGTACTCACTATAATGTTCCATGTTGGTAGTCCATCTCACCCTTCATTTTTACCAACCCGCCCTCCTGCCCCCACCCTGGAAGATCTGGAAGTAATAATTTGGTTGCCCTTGGTTGGAGACCCTTTAGTATTGGTTGTTTTTATGGTTGTTATTCTAGTGAGCAGGAAACAAGATCTGGGGATTGTACTGGTGCACCTTGGGATACCTGCTTAGCCACAAGCCAACCAGAAGTCTTCCAGCTTGTAAATCGGCCGAGTCGGAACTGAGGATCAGCTCCAAACCCATATATAAAAATGAAGTGCGAGATGGACTACCAACATGGAATGTTATGGTGAGTACATAACTTTTTTGTTTTTATATGCATTCTCTATGTTTCAGTTTAATATGTTTTAACACACATATATATATATATATATATATATACATATATATATATATATATATATATATATATATATATATCTATATATATATGTATATATTTTAACACAGATTTTTTTAATGTTTATGACTGTGTATAAATAGGGATTACTAGCTTTTAACAAAATATGTAGGAATGTTTTTATAGCAACTTTAAGCAGTTTAAGTACTATGTTCACAAGCAAGTTCTTGGTTGTGTTAAGCAGGTTAAAAAGCTTAATGAATTGATTTATTATTTTAATTGCTTTATTGGTAAAGTGTTTTTTGTATAAAATGGGAGGGAGTTGTGTTTGTAACCATTCTAATGAAGTCTTGGACGAAAACTTACTGAGAACTGTGTTCAGCGTTATTTTTTACTTGGTGAGCTTTGCTGTGTTATTAAAGAAGTTTGTGGGCGAGCAGCAGCTATCGGAGTGCTTTTTTCTTTTGACCTTTAAGGATGTCACAGTGGTGGTCCTGGGGCTGGAGAGCAGAGCAAATATGCATATTTTATTAATTGTGGTGTAGATAGCTTGCGTGTTTGCACTGGAGTAAAAAATGAGAAGCAGCAAGCCCGTACTTTGGTACAAGGATATTACAGGCTAGGGACTGGCAAGATGTGAAGGAGAGAAGTTATGAGTTTGATACAAGTGAACCTTTGTTACAGTGTTTTGTTAATGACTCTTAATGTGGTGAGTGAACATTAGTGATGGAAATAGTGTTAAGTCCAGATAGGTTTACTCTCTGGCATTAAAGATAAGGTTACCATTGTTATCCAGTGGTATGATTGAGGGGTCCCCAAAATTGGAAATTCCTCTTCCATATGGAGAAGTCACTTGAAGTAGACATCTTATACCTACAGGGTTTGCCTGTTCTAGAACTAGGTTTATTCATAATGAAAGTGCATGTCCAAGGCTGTGTTCCTTTTTGCACATATCCCATTTGTCATTTTCCTATCTCCATTTTACCTCCCAGTTG
The DNA here is from genome assembly GCF_019279795.1 of Protopterus annectens. Taxonomy (NCBI): domain Eukaryota; kingdom Metazoa; phylum Chordata; order Ceratodontiformes; family Protopteridae; genus Protopterus; species Protopterus annectens. The sequence goes on from NC_056741.1 coordinate 1,499,404,499, forward strand.
TGAAAAGCAGCACACTTGCACTCAGTTAACTGATTTTCGCCTTAAGAAGAAGTGTACTAGCTACTCTTGAGTATTGCTATATTTCATATTGAATAGCCAAGGCTACTGGAGGATGTATCTTCTTGCAAAAGTGTTCACTTCCATTAGGTTCCAACTTCATTTATGTTCTGTGCACTACTTGCCTCTTGCCTTTCAAATACTAATTAGTGTTTCTTGTACAAATGTCCATGGTTCACTAACTTCTTAATTGCCTGCATCTGTAGGCACACTATCTCCAACTGCAGGCTTCTACTGGTGGAATAAGATGGCTAATAGCTTTACAATTGCAAGAAACAGCTTTTGTTCAAATGCTAGAAAGCTACCATTTTTTCATGCTTTCCATTCTCTAGTCTGTTTGCTCAAAAAGGAAAAAAATCCCTTGTTTTTGCAGCATAAGTTAACAGTATTTGTATGATCAGTACAGTTTTATGTTCTCCAGCCCATGATTACATTGCACTGCTTATATCCAGACTTTTGTCTTGTTATAATATAAGCCCCAGCTATGTAACAGTCAAGAAAAAGTATTTTCTGACTTCATTATCACAACTCACAGTCAGTGATGTCACTCCCCTACCTTATATTTAAAATACCTCTGCATACTGTACAGAATTACGTTACAACAAGACGCACAGTTTACTTCAAGAATTTTATTATACACGTATTACTAAGAATAACATTTTTGTTTACTCTCAGTTTCATCTTTATTCTCTCTTTGTTGTCCTTCTAAGCTTCAGTGACGAAGTCAGAAATGTGCTTTAGAGTCCTAGCACCAATTTAACACAGTCAACACATTTCCTGTCTTTTTAGCCGCATCTTGCAGAAACACATTTTTCATATTAATCTGCATCTTATGGAAATGACACATTGCAATTCTCCCATTTAATTTCTAATTTTACAATATTGCTGATCTTTTTCCTCATCATCTTCACTACCCAACTCCGGTCTTTGGTTTAAGTTCAAAATACTCCTAATTTTCTCAGTGGTTCCTTGGCTATTTTCTTTCACTCACTCACTTTTCTTTAGAACAATAGAAACAGCTTCATTGGCAAGGTCTCTATAACATCTTTGTTATTGTCAGAGGAATGAGGAGCAGAATACCCTTCAGTTTGTTGGCTCACATTTTGCTAGATAAACTTTATTTGCAGCTTAACTTTTTCTGCATCCAAATATGTATTTGATTCTCCAGGGAAAAAAGTACTCTAAAGACAGCTGGATATAACAACTTGAATTCCACACCTTCCTCTTGACATCCCCTGATTACAGTAATAAACTTACTTCTTTTTTGCCCAATGTGCAGTGAATAATGATTTTCCACAAATACTGTGGTGTTCCCAGTTTTTAAGTCTTGGATTTTTTCTTATCCAGTTTGGAGGATACACAGTGTTTCATTTCAGTGTGTTTGTTTATCTATTCAACCCATCTATTTTTGTCTTTTTGCCTTTGTTGTCCAGCTTAGTCCCAATACCCTATTAGTCTCCTTTCAGGGAGCACCAGAGTTGGTATTTATATCTTATGCAGTTAAAAAATCTGCTGTGGAATACCAGTCCAGTTGCTTATCTTCATTTTCATAAAATTAATAGTCTATTCCCAACAGTTTCTTTGGTATAACAGAAAATCATGTTTTTTCTGCATGCTGTGTCTTTTAACTCTACACTTTTTTGAACGGTTCTTCTTGAGAAACCTCATATTCAACCACTCTTCTCTTTGTCAGTCTCTGATTTCTGCAGTTTTATCAGCTCATCCAAGTAGATAATTAAAACATTTTTTTCTGTTCTTTCCAGTATTTTGTCATTTAACTTTATATATTCCTCCAGCATCTCACTTATTTTAAACAGCTCTGAAAGGGAATGATTTATTTCAGAATTTATTGGAGAAAACTGGTAAAGGAGCCAAGGTATAGGGAGCAAATAACTAGAGAGGGTAAGGTAATAGAATAGGAAGATTCCAGGAATTTATTTAGACTGCAAGTTAGAGATTGCCTTTCCCTATCGAGGATTGATATTAGTGTATAGGCAAAGAGAAGGAAATCGGGGGGTGGGGGTCCTAAACGAAACACCAGGACTGGTAGAGTTTCTAGTAGAATCTAGAACAGAAGTTGCTATTAAAAAGGGAATAGTTAGTGCACATAAAATATTGTATGATAGCTATAAGAATCAATCAGGAGATTAGAAAGGATTGGGGAGAGAGACTGGATAAGCAATTCACAAAGAAACCAATGAGAAATTTGTTTGTCTCCAAAATATGCAAAATAGTCTAGAAGATTTAGGATTTTTACTTTGAAATGTTTACATAGATAATTTTGTACCCCAAGTAGACTCCAGAGAATTTTTCCTCAGGTAGACAGCAAATGTTGGAGGTGTGATGGGGAAGAAAGAGGGAAATGGGAACATATTTTCTGCAATGAGTTAGCAGTCTTTAAAGACTCCCTGCAGACAACTCTATCAGAGATACTGGGTGAGAAAATTGGTGCAACTAGGGAAATTATTTTTCTAAGCTATGATACAGAATCAGAACTACCTAGATATACAGTAAGACCTTGCTGAGTCTAATTGTGGTGGCTGCCAAAAAAAACAATTACTAGAAAATGGAAATCAAAGTCTAAACCAAATGTACTAGCAGTAGTGAATATAGTAACAGAGGTAAAACAACTGGAATTGGGATCTTTAGAATAAAGGTAAGAGCAAATTACATAGGACAAGAGGGGAATTGTGGGAGCAGTACATATGGGGAAGGAATGAGGTTTAAAAGATGGCAAGATTTGAATGAGCTGTTTAATGTTTGATAATGATTGGGTAGATAATAAGTGATGTATAAGTTTGCAGCTAAAATTATGTCAGTATGGTTTGTAATGTAAAATGCTTGCAACTAAGATTGTGTCAAAATGGTTTTCATTGATATAAATGAAGTTATAAGTTAATAAAGATGTTTCTTGTTCAAAAAATTGCCTTAGGAGATATACGTTAGCAGGTTCCATTAGAGAAGTACCTGTACCTTGTAATGACATAAACTTTGAAACAGTTTGAGAAGAGAGAAGCAGAGAGAAGCATCAGGGCCTGTGTTGTACATTATTTGAGGAAAAAGTTTTTGAATCTTCTAAATGTCTCCATAAAAAGAGAATGTATACGACAGAGAGATCTGAATCAGATCTGTGATCTTCTGAAAAAAAAAATCCTAGGCTAGGCATCATCTAGTAAGTTTACCAAAAGCTGAAAATGGAGATTTTCCCAAGCTGCCAAGTGAAATGGTTGGAATGCTAAGAAAGGAATATGACTGACCCAGACAGTGGTGGGCAACATGATGTTTCACGAATACATTGTTTTGAATAAAAAAAAAAAATAAATAAAAATAAAAACCTTCAACTAAAGGGTGTAATGATTAAGGAAGTAAACTGACAAGGTAAAGTGGATGAAGGTTGGAGGTCGCTAATGTGCTCGAGTTTTATTAGTATTTGCAGGCATGATTGCCATCAATAAGATGTATTTTTAGGTGAAATGAGATGTAAATCTTGACTATTTTGATGCTTTGCTGCTAAACTCTTAGGCAAACATCTTCCATGTTGCCGGCTTTCTTTTCTAAAAAGATAGAAGTATCACTACTGTAATTTGTGCTTATGGAGAGATGTTTAGAAATTGCTTTTAGACTCTGTAATACTTTGTTGTAGATAGATGTGCTTGTTAAATTGACTTCTGTATGCATTTTTTCAGGTGAATCACTTGTCTAAGCGGCATCCTGAAATGAGGATCGATGAAGTTCCTGAGTTAACCCTGCCAATCATTAAGCCCAATCGTGACTACTTCTGTCAGTACTGCGAGAAGGTATGTTCGGAACCATCCTTAAATTTGAGTCATGAATTGTGTCCCCATATTTCCTATGGAGTGGGGATGTCTTCCATCCTCAGTGGAAGTGACTGCTGTACTCTACAGTCTGTATGATAAATGTTCCTTAACTTGCATCCTCCTTCACCCAAGCCATTTCCTTGTTCCTGTCATGTTCTACCTGATGCGTTTCTGTAACGGTCTTCTTGATGCTCCCTTCGTACACAAAACTTAGACCTGGGGAGTCACAGCAGTTGTGTATTGTGTGGCTCCCGTAATAAGCCTATTTCATTATGTGTTTAAAAGTTTGCATGTTCTGCTTAAACAGCCCCCCCCCCAATTAAGAACTGCTGTGCTTCTGTTACATGTTCTTAGTAAATTACCAGTGTTACTGAATGATTTTGTACAACATAAAAAAATTGTCTTGCTATAATTTTGCTGTTCATTGAGAAATAGATGGGCAGTGAGTGGCATTTATGCTGCTAAAGGTTCTTAATTTTAAAGTTGTACCACAGTCCATTGTTCTTAATCGCCCAAGACTGTACAACAAATGCTGTTATAATCATGTCTCTGTATGGGTTGTATCTTCTGAATTGCTACTGCCTTGTGTTCTTATATAGATATTTTCAGTCCTTTAAAACAATTTTGGAAATATTAATATAAAGCTTTCATCATACAAGCCTTCTGCTGATAAGTTCAGCTGATTACTGTAGGTAATATAGTACACTGGTTATGTAGCAAGTAGGTAATGAATAGTTAAAGGTAATTGCCAGAAATGCATAACCTTCAATAAAGCTGATATCCAGCATAATTCGATAAGGTGTTGGTAGATGTAGATCTCTTAACCTGATTGAATGCTATTTATTACGGAAAAAAAAAAAAATTCAATAAAATTCTAAATTACACCTACACTGTGTTAAGGGATAAAACCCATACTACAGCCCAGATATCTCCGTTTGATTATCAGATAAGGAGTCTGTTGGAGCTGGCATGGGGAGGATGGGGGATGCCTGAAAGGGACAGGGTGTACCAGCTCTATCCAGTATCACAGTCCCTCAGAGGAGGACCAACACTGCAAGCAATATCCAAAGGTTGGCATTAGGCCACAGAGCTGATTTGGTTGTAGCTCTCTTCACATTTACACAGCAAAGTCCATTCCCATTGAGGGACACACTGGTCTCTGCAGTGAGGCAGATCGTTTGTATGTCTGACTGTAGGAGGGGTTAAGGCCTCTGTAATATGCTGTTATTGCCAGAGTATTAGTGAGGACACAAACAATCCGCATGTGTCACTGCTGGACAGAGGCACAACAAACTAATGGGCACAGTATTTTTTCATATAAGGGGTGGCGTAAGCCACACAAATTTGGGCTAGGCTTATAAATGCCTTAGGGCAGATAGCCTAGTATAAACCTATGAACCTATGTATGCTTGATTGATGACTCCTCAAGATGCTTCCACCCCCATATGAGAAATACCTAGTATAAGGGAATGAATGAGCGAAGTCTAATTGAGGGAGGAATTAGAAGGTCGGCAGGAGTATTTATAAAAGTAAAAAGTCCTAAACTGCATTGGAGAATAACACAGCAAGGACTAAAATTACTGTGTTGGAGGAGGTGAAGCCCCCACCCCCTTCCTCTCCATCTTGAAGACTTTCACTCTCTGTTCTGTTGTAATAGTCTCTGTGTTCCCCTCCTTGTAGCAACCCAGATTTTCATTAATTTTTTTTCACAGAAGAGACCTTTTTGACAGTATTGCAGTTGGCCAAAGAGCTGACTTCTACTTTCAGATGCTCATTTAGCAGTCTTTGAGGAGGAGCAGTCTGAATTACTTGTAGTAAGCACTTGAATACTGGTAGTTATCTGATGAAGTCATCTGTGCGGGGGACAGCTTGAACTGTTTTGAGTGCTTTGTCTCCATGGAGTCTGTCAGTCCTTCAGTCTTTTTTATTTTAACTCATGCTGTACATTCTCTGGGAAATTTATGTATTGTTCCCATTGAGGGTTATACTTTCAAGAGCCCAGCTGGCTAGGTAAAAGCAAAGCTGATTATTTTGGGGTCAGGAAATGTTTTAATGGACTGCAGTACATGAGACTGAATATAGATTGAGTAGTTGTATTAAAAAGTTATATTTATTCATCCATTTTCTGTTTTCACAATCCCTTCCTTTTTTATTTGGTCAATATGGAGTAGAAGCATTGTGGATGTTGAGGCACTTGCCTTTTTTACTTTTTAGCTGAATAGCTGGTGAGCAGCATACACACTTCAACCAAGAGGTGGGTAAAGGTTTCAGATCTCTGACATCTGTAGAGAGGTGTCCAATGTGTCTTTGTGATGTTCATCGTGTTACCCAGCTGCAGTCATCACACTTGGGTTATCCTGCCGTCAGGCAGTCCCGCAGTCGGCCCAAATTCCAAAGTCTTGGTCCGGCGTCAGTTGCTGTCGCTTCTTCCCTGACGTCAGTGCGCCAGGGGTATGTAAGAGGCATCCGACACCATTTTCTCCAGTCTTTCTTGCCGCGCGGTGCCCGAAGCAGAAGCAGTTCGCAAGTGCTGGTCAGCCGACACCTTCAATAAAGCTAAGTACCCCATTGGGGACCATTTTCTTGCCTCAGTCCGATGTCAGAAAAAGTTAACAATTGCATTTCTTGTGAAAAGCAAATACCTCATAAGGACTTCCATTCCTATTGTATTCCTTGCCTAGGCCCAGACCACAACGTCACAGGTTGTCGGTTTTGCACTAGGTTTAATAAACGAACTATCAAACGCCGTTTTGACTTGGCACGGCATTACTTTGGTAGGAAATTTAATTATATCATGCCGTCGAGCAGCCGACGACCGCAATTCATAAATAACGCAAGGATAAGGACGGGCAGCCTAGGAATAAGCCAGACCCCGACACCTCAGCTGGGCCTGTCGCCGGTTCTCCGGTTTTTACTGAGGCGCCTATGCAGCCTCTGACGACCGCAGAACTGGAACCCCAGACAGCTGCGGATTCCCAAGCGGAGTCTACTAGGCCGATGCAGCCATCTACCAACACCGGAGCAGAACTAGACACCGGTGCAGAGGAAACATCTTCGGTTGCAGAAGGTGTCTTCAGACCGACTACACTCACCATTAAATCTTATGCTAAGCTTAAAACTCCTTTAAAACCTAAGAAAACTGTTCATCAGTCTACAGTTCAAGGCCCCATGCCTAAGAAACAGATGCTTAAGATGGCTGAAGATTTAATTACCCTTATCAGGGGTTCCCATCCCCCTCCTGATAAAAGACCAAGACCTTAGGAGGATTATGCATCCTCTGACCAGGTTTCTCTCTCTCCTCAGATTCTTCTGAGGAACAGGATTACACTTTTCCACCTTATGAGGATTCTGATGCTGAAGACTCTATTCCCTCAGCATCTCCCCCTTAAGACTACTCCTTTGGGGGAAACATTACATACCATGAGGGAACATTTCCACTGGGAAGGCCAGGATTACTCAGATTCTAAGAAAAGGCTCCGAGAGTTCCTTTTATTACACCAGCACAGACCTCTTGCTATCCCTCCTGTTTTAGATATTGTGGATGATGTCTACTTGGAGCCTAGTTTAAATCCAGACGCTCTACCTCCTGCTCCAGCCAAACCAGACAGATACTGCAGAGTACCTGACTCACACACATTCATTTATAAAAGCCCTGTAGCTGACCCAGAAACTATTTCCCAGGGTCCTAAGGGAGCAAAAGCCTTCTATGGCTAAAACCCCTGTGCCCTCTGAAAGAGATTCCAGAGCCCTAAATAGATGGGGAAAGAAAATATACACCTCTGCAACTCTGGCTATGAGAGCATTACATTGCCAGTTTCACATGTTGAAATATCAACAATTCCTGATGTCTCAGTTAAAACAAAAAATGAGCACACATTCAGAACAGCCTGAATTCAAGGAAATGCAGGATCTGTTGCATGCAGCTGAACAGGTGGGCAAGCATACTTTACAATGCAGATTTGATTCATTGGAAGCTTCCTGCAGAGCAGCTGTTACTGGCTCTGTCATATGTAGACATGCTTGGTTAAAAGAGCAAACCCTCCCTGACCATGTTAAAGCAAAATTATTAGATGCACCTTTACAACAGGATGTATTATTTGGTGTCAAAGCAGAAGAGGTTTTAAAGAAAATGGAGGATTAGGCAAAATCTATGCAAACGGTCAAGAATTTTTTGCAGGTACAACCCCCTCGCTTCAGCAGAAATTGGCCAACCAAACTCTGGTCCTTTCCAGCTTCAGACAGATCACAGTGGGGCAAATACAGATGCCCAAGGGGCAGAGGTCAGTCACAGGGCCCTTACAAACCTCGCCAGTGGGGTTCTGCTACCCAGAAAGGAGGAGAAGACAGGCCCCAAGCTAGCAGAAGGCAGACACAATGACTCTGTCCTCAAACTGCCAAGCAAATCTCTCCTGGCAACACCCTTGGGAGGAAAACTAGCATTTTTTTGCAGACAACTGCACATCATCACAAAAGACAAATGGGTTCTAAACATTGTCTCTCAAGGATACCGATTTCACTTTCATACCCTACCAAGGATCAAAGGAATGCCAAACCTGCCACCAAATCAATGGGCAGAGGCACAAAAACAAATTACAGCTCTCATGAACATGAGAGCCATTCAACAGGTACCTACACAGGAGCAAGGACAAGGATTTTACTCAAGACTCTTCCTAGTCCCAAGAAAGGACAAAGCATGGAGACCCATTCTGGATCTTTCAATTCTGAACACCTATCTGTAAGTACCAAAATTCAAGATGCTAACACTACAGCAGCTTCTTCCCATGCTGGGCAAGAATGCTTGGCTAGTCACTTTGGACCTCAAGGAGGCATACCTGCATGTCCCTATCAGACAAAATTGCAGAAGATACCTCCGCTTCATTGCAGGTTCAACGCATTATCAATTCTCTGCACTGCCCTTTGGCTTATCTACTGTACCCAGGGTCTTCACAAAATGCCTGGCACCAGTAATTGCATACTGCAGGCAAAGAGGAATTCAAATATACCCATACCTGGATGACTGCCTTATTCAAGCAGAAAGCAAGGACATTCTTTTAAAGCATCTGGCATTTGTCAAACACCTTCTAAGTTGCCTAGGGTACACAGTAAATGGAAAGAAATCAAAACTAGTGCCTCACAAAACATAATATTCCTGGGTGCCAGCTTGACTTCAACGGCCCAGATGGCTTATCTCACACCAGACAAACAACAACAGCTGTTTCAGTATTTCAAAATAATGGCAGCAAAGACCCATCCCCCTGCAAGAAAAATTCTGCAGGCCTTGGGATTCATGGCATCTTGCATACTACTAATACCATTTGCAAAACTGCATATGAGGAAATTACAATGGTACCTGAAAAGTGTATGGACTCAGCACAGCCACAGCTTGGAAACAATGATACCACTCATTCCCTGCCTTCAACAGGAGTTTCTATGGTGGGCACAGGCATGTCACCTCAACAAGGGTCAGCCTTTCACCTTACCCACAGCCAGGCAAACTATCACAACAGATGCATCGGACTATGCCTGGGGGAGCACACATGGCAGGACAGTGCATTCAGGTCAAATGGACTACAGATTAGAGACACCTGCATATCAATCAAAAAGAAATGCTAGCAGTGCAGAATGCCCTAACAGCTTTCAAGGGCCTTCTATACCCAGGATAACTACTAATAAGGACAGACAACACCACAGTCATGTGGTACATAAGCAAGGGGGCACACATTCCTGCCCTCTATGCAGGCAAGCAATGACATTGTGGAACACTGCACTGTCTTACCAGGTTCAATTACAAGCACAATTCCTGCCAGGAAAGAAAAACACATTGGCAGACGACCTAAGCAGAAACATCATGGATCCACACGAATGGAAACTAGATCCGCAAGTATTTGCAATGATAGCTCAAAAATGGGGACGCCCAGACATAGATCTGTTTGCAAGCCCCCACAACCACCAACTCCAAAAATTTTGCACAAGGACCTTCCATCCACTAGCTTGGAAAGTGGACGCCCTCTCATTCAGTTGGAAAACATTAACAGTATATGCCTTCCCTCCACTGCCTCTTCTATCAAAGGTTTTGCTGAAAGTCAGATTAGAGAAGCCACAAATGATTCTCGTTGCACCAGACTGGCCACGCCAGCATTGGTATCCAATTTTAAGAAACATGGCCCAGGGCCCACCATGGATTGTGCCACAAATTCCTCACCTGTTCACCCAGCGAGACAATCTGATTCTACACAGCCAGCTCAAGACTTTAAACCTGGCTGCATGGCAAATTACCTAAACAACCAGCCAACACCTTTATCCAAAGCTGTTATGGATGTCATTCTGGAGGCCAGGAGGCCCAGCACCAGGAAAGCCTATTCAGACAAATGGAAAAGATTTTGCGCCTGGAACCAGGCTAAAGGTCTAAATCTCCTGGAGCTGAACATCCCTCAGATTCTACAATATTTAACTGAGATGTTACACAAAGGACTTTCCTTTTCATCTATTAAGATCCACGCCTCAGCAATTTCAGCTCATTACAGCACGGATCCTCCTTTATTTTCACATCCACTCCTAAGACAGTACCTCAGAGGGGCTAAGAACTTAAGACCGCCAAGGAGAGCTCCAACAACTACTTGGGATCTCAACTTTGTTCTGGAAAAGCTTACACTGCCGCCCTTTGAACCAGCTTTTTCAACTGATTTAAAATTTCTTTCATGGAAAACTGCCCTACTGCTAGCAATAACCTCAGCTAGAAGAGTCTCAGAGCTACAGGCACTAATGGCAGTGGAACCTTTCCTCTTTTTTCATCAAGACAGAGTCTCTCTACGAACTAATCCTTCCTTTATGCCAAAGGTGGTATCCAATGTGGCCCTAAACCAAACCATTCACTTGCCCACCTTCTTCCCAAATCCCTAGAACAAAGGAGAAAGACTCCTGCACTCTTTGGACATTCACAGGCAATTACGTTGCTACGTGGATAAAACTAAGGCTTTCAGAAAAACTGACCAGCTCTTTGTAGCCTATGCTACAGAATCACAAGGAAAAGCTATCTCAAAACAGACCATTTCTAAATGGATAGGACATTGCATACGTTTCTCTTACACACATTATGGGAAACCAGTACCTGCTAACATTAGGTCCCACTCCACCAGGGCTACAGCTACATCAGCAGCCTTTCTCAGGGGATTGCCAACCAAGGATATTCTGGAAGCTGCTACTTGGTGTTCAGTGCACACCTTCACCAACCACTATCACTATCACTTACCTCTTTACTCTAAGACTAGAGCTGGTTTTGCCACTGCAGTTTTGCAGGGCCTACTAGCTTCTTCTAACCCTGTTTGACTCCACCTCCCCTCCTTAGCTTTGGGATTCAACCCAAGTGTGATGACTGCAGCAGGGTAACACGATGAACATAGTACAGTTTTCTACCTACCATAAATGTCGATGTTCGAGTGTTCACCCTGCTGCAGTCCAGGTTACCCTCCCTCCATCCCCTCTGAACTAGCTGAACTTATCTCTACCACTTTATCCTATACTACCTCTGTGGTGTATTTACTTGTACCTAAGGGTTTTGTTTTATTTTTATATAGCCATATGTATATATGTGTATGTATATATATATATATATATATATATATATATATATATATATATAATATATATCGATCGACAACTCACTATATCGACATCCACTTCACCGACAGCTAAAATAACCGACACCACAAATCACGGACATTTAACAGGTAAGAGAATTAAATTTAGCTAATCATGCCTACCAGACATGCATAACACTACCATACTTACTAAAACATGGTAGGCATGATTACCTGTTAAATGTCCGTGATTTGCGGTGTCGGTTATTTTAGCTGTCGGTGAAGTGGATGTCGATACAGTGAGTTGTCGATCGATAGACATGAACCCATATATATATATATATATATATATATATATATATATATATATAATATATATTTTGCCTACCTATTGGGGTCACCTGACATCTGGGGCAAGAAAAACTGAAGAAAATGGCATCGGATGCCTCTTATATACCCCTGGCACACTGATGTCAGGGAAGAAGCGACAGCAACCGACGCCAGACCAAGACTTTGGAATTCGGGCCGACTGCGGGACCGCCTGACGGCAGGATAACCCAAGTGTGATGACTGCAGCAGGGTGAACACTCGAACATCTACATTTATGGTAGGTACAAAACTGTACTTTCTCTGCTATGCCAAACAGTTGGACAATGTAACATGTTTTTCTGTTTTGTCCTTTTGATTTTGTATTTTTTGAATGCATGTAGCTCTGTATTTTTTCAGGGATAAAATATTGAATTCCAGTAGTTCTTTATTTAGCCTCTTAACTGAATCTGCCCAGGCAACAGCAGGTCAGCTTACCTGTGCCTTCTTTTGCAGGCTTTTTTCCAGTTCTTTTTGCTGTCCTTGGAGATGTTTCATCAGTACTTTTTTTGAGCATTTTTCATTCACTTGAATTGGGTGGTGATCAAATGCATGGTATAGCATAAAACAAGTTTTTTTTTTTCTTCACCTAAAAGTTCATAAACTTTTAGCTTTCGCATTAGAGCAGACAGCAGTAGTGACACCCGTACACTACTTTTTGATCGTGCTACTACTAGCATTCATTCTGCATCGTGCTACTGTGGATGCAGCATGGATAATATGAGATGAGGGAAGAGATTGGGTATGATAATGTTAAGACACAAGTGTTCTGGAACAGGGTCCAGAAAGAAAAACAAAAGATGGTAGTATGGGCGATTGAAAGAGTGATGAATGGTTAGGGAAGTGCAAAGATGAAATAAGATAATGGGGTAAGAAGATCTTGCAGGTGTCTCTTGAAGCAGTCCCTGGCTTAACTTTAAGTACTGATCTGATGTTGTCATTTTCATTAATTCCTCAACTGTTGGGTTTGGATTTGAACTTGGATCCAACTTTGCCGCTTTTTCCAGCTTGTGGAACACTGAAACTCTCGAGCTCTTCATTTACCCATAATGCACTAGTCCTCTACCATACCTCCGATCTGGTTTGCTGCCTTCACTTACAGATGTGGTTGCTGTTAGCTCTCGAGCTATAGATAGTTTATAGTGAATAAAACTAGAGTTTATTTATCTATCCTTTTTTCTTTATTGAATCGAATCCTCTCTTGCCCTTACTACACTTTTTAGTGTATTCTCTTAATACCATTTTCCTTTCTTTTCCCTTATGCCTTTAAGGTAGTTCCTTAAATTACCATTGCTGTTAATCTCTTTTTCCCCTTTTTCTAACTATCTAGAAATATTAAAAAAAAAAAAATCCTATTTTTCTTATGCTATCTTGGTATTGTTAGATCGATAGAAATGACTGAAAAACCTTATGGTTTTAAAAAATGCCAGGCCTGTGGCCATAAGATTCATTTATTAGATGCACACGATGTGTGTGTTTATTGTTTAGTCCTGGCCCATTTTGATTCTGCATTCGATAAATGTAGAGCCCTTAATCCTAGGGCCCTTGTTGACCACAGGAATAAACTGATTTTGAGAGGATTGTTACCCTCAACATCCTCTGATACAGCATCTGGGGCTCAAACACCTAAGAAGGTTGATATATATATATATATATATATATATATATATATATATATATATATATATTCATATATATATATATATATATATATATATATATATAAAAAGGCCAAATGTGTCCTTCGAACCCTTTGGGTTTTTCTGCTCTGAGTTCAGAACCGCCTCTAAAAATATCTAAATCTTCGGATCCAAAGATGAAATCCTTCGATACAACTACTTTGGATCCAAAAATCTGTGATGCTGGATCTGATCCCTTCTGATCTGAAAAAGCACAGTGATAGGTGACCTCAGATCCAGTCTCCTCCGACACTGGGTCCAATATTTTCCCATCTCCTTTCCTGGAAAGATGTCACCACTCTAGGATCTCTTCTATTGCTTCATCTTCTCGCACCTCCAGAAGTCTTGACTGAAGCAGATTTGACTAGGACGATAAGGAAATTTCTTTCACCACAGATTCAATTGAGGGTTCTCTTGGCTTTTATCCCATCAGGTTCAGAGACTTTCATCAGTACTACCCCACCTATTTTGACTCCTTCTCTGATCTGACCTTTGGTTTCTGAGCAGTTGGATCTGAGAATTCCAGAGCAGTCCGTATTGGATCCTCGGGTCCTAGTATCTTCTACTTTGATACCATCTGAGTGGACCACTTCCGAGCACATTGGGGCTTGATGACTCTGAGCCATAGTGTTGGCAATGGATCCGAGGCGTTGGAGTCTACTCCAAGATTATCGGAGTCCTGTCTGCCCCACAGAGCCTTGGCTCTGGACAGTTCAGCTCCAACCCCTGCTTCGAGTGGTTTGCCTTAGGGTCAGACAAAGCCAGGAGTTTAGAAGCATGTTTTCTCAGACTATGGTTTCTTCGTCTCCGAGGCATTCTGCTTTTGAAGTAGTGGAGAGGGTTTTCTTTGATGTATCCACCTTTCTCCGCTCCTACTTCCCAGACTATGTTGTCTTTTTGTCTTGAGCCGCAACTTCCTGCAACACAGGGACAGCCAGCTGAAAGTCTTCATGATACCCCTCAGGGTATATTGATATTTTTGATACTTTTCTAGAACATCCCAGTGAAGAGGTCTCTAGGAAGAGAAAGTGCAAAAGGAGGCACTTAGACTCTCCTCAAGAGTCTGTCACAGAGGATACTGATTTTGTTGAGGGGGAAGGGTCCCCAAGATACCACCTGATGTCTCATGTGGAGTAATATTAGAGATCCTCAAGCAAAGGGGTGATTGGTCAGCTGAGAACCCTTCCCCAAGAGTAGTCGGTGTTCTTGGAAGCCTTTGGGTCTGGCCCATCTGCCTCCTGGATGACTCCACCCACTGAGCTCATTGATTTGATCTCTCAGTGGGCGTGGAAGGAAACTGATTCCTTGAGCCAACTCCCAAGAGACCAGACAGGATCCTGGAACTACCCAAGGATAGGGAATTTTGGAGCAAAGGAGTACCAGTTGATGCCATGGTCATAGCAGCGGCCATAAAAACGGAACTTGCAGAACAAATTTCCTCTGTTCATTCCCCTAACAGAGAGTCTAGGGCGTTGGACAGATTTGGGATGCGTTTATATGCTTCAGCGAATTGTGCACTTTGGTCACTGAATAATTTGCCACATTTCACCAGTCTTCAGAGGGGTTTGTTTAAAGAACTCATCAAATCCCTCTCTGAGACCATTACTTTTGAGACAGAGAGTTGGATTGCCTCACAGTTGGCTACCCTACAGTCCTTTTTGAAAAATTTCTGAAGGAAGGAGCTGCATGCTGTACTGGACTTGACTGGAACCAAAGTCTTATTAAGAGACAAAGTCTTTCTGGCTGTTAACACAGAGCCTTGCAGGCTACAGTCTGATGAGAAAATGTACGTTGCAGCACAATACTATTTTACTGTAAGAACAGTTACTAATACATAATTTATTCTTCTAACAAACGACACGTACTCTTCTGTCAGTTTACAGATTTAATGTGCAAAGTTTCTTCTTCTTCAGTACCAGTATAGATTATGGCTTTCCATTCTCCAATTACCTCGGAACAGGTGTGTTCCTACCAAATACCTCTAATGTAGTTTGATTTACAGTTCTTATATAGTGTTCTAGTCATGCACTTTAGATTATTTTTTCCTCATTTGTAAGGAGCTGCTGTGGGAAAATATGTAATATATGTTTTTAGACTTTCCTGTTGTCCTTTTGTGATTTACGTGTAAGCACTTCTGCTGATGTGAGAATAATGCAATATTTGCCTTTCAGAATTTTCTGCTGAGTCTG
This sequence comes from Protopterus annectens, assembly GCF_019279795.1. NCBI lineage: Eukaryota > Metazoa > Chordata > Ceratodontiformes > Protopteridae > Protopterus > Protopterus annectens. The sequence continues at coordinate 1,499,420,185 of NC_056741.1, forward strand.
TAAAAAGCCATGTTAATTTATCTGTGTGGAATTACGTCAAGCCTTTCTTAATACTGTGACAAACATGTCTTTCAGAAAATATTTTGTGGAAAACATGTACTACTGATTTTATAAAAACATGTCCATTGACAGAAGTCTGTAAGGAAGCATCTGTGAGAATACTTCAAACTGTTCTGCTGCTGATATTGAAAAAAACATGTCTTTCAGGAATTGTCTTGTACCCATTAATAGAAGTTCCTTGTTTTTCACTTATTTTAGCCTGAGCTGTCACACAGCATGAATGCCATTTTACATTGCTAAGGTATAGTCTTACATTAAAGCAGACTTTTTATTTTATGCTTTTTCTTTCAGCATATTTACAGCAGAATGAATTTCAATCTTTTATTCACTGTTAAATATACTCTAACAATTTTCAAATTCATCCATGAGGATAATCTCAAATGCAGCTTGAAGGTACCTCAAGGGTGGTGGGTTCAGGCATTTCCATTAAGAGACATGTCTGAATGCGCCTGTGTGATTTTGCGGAGCCCTTCAAGTCTTGCTCCATCAATGCTTCCTTTGATGGAAGCTCTTTATTTGGCCCCAAGGCTAAAGATGCATTATCCATGTGTGAGCAATACGGTAAGACCCTGTCTGCTGTGGGGCGTATGTTTTTCACTGACTCAAAGGACTTTTTCTAAGAATCAATGAGGAAATCAGATCAATTATTTGTCTCATTTTTTTGGATTCAAAAATTGGGCAAATCAGTAGTAAAGTAACCTTAGCCAGATGGTTCACTTGATTGTGTTTCATTTGTGTAAACAAAATCGTGTTTGTCTTTGCCAAAACCTTTAAAAGGTCATTCTGCCAGGTCTATGGCACCTTCTTCAGTATTTTTGTCAAGACCTTCCTTGGATGATATTTGTGCAGCTGCAGCTTAGTCTAACCCTCACGCCTGTATTGCTCATTACAAATTGGATCTGGTCTGTAGAGGAAGAGCAGCCTTTGGCTCAGTTGTGCTCAGGAATATCTTTCCTTAGAGTCCTTCCTGGATTTAGATAGTTGGGGACTCTGTCCCAACAGTTGAGGAATGAATGAAAATGACAACATCAAATAAGGTTAATCTACTCATCATAATGTTACATCTGTGTTGTCCATTTTCATTCTTTCTCAACCTCCCTCCTTTCCTCCAACCCCCTACATTTAGACTTCTGGAAGGATTAGACAAGACTAAAGGAACAAATGTTCCTTTTTTGAGCTCCAGATACTGTTGTCTCTTTATATTTGTTATTTTTTTATAGACTTAAAGTCAGCAAACAAGATCTGAGGTATGGTAGAAGATTAGTGCATTATGGGTAAGGTTGAAGTTCTAGAGTTTGTGTTCTAGAAGCTGGAAAAAGCAGACAAGTCAGATCAAAGGGTCAGATCCAAACCCAACAGTTGAGGAAGAACAAACATGGACAGCACAGATGGAACATTATGGTGAGTAAATATTTTTTTTTTATTGCACATCTAGTGGGTGGTAATTAAGCTGCTTTGAAGGATGCTAAATAGGATGTTCCAGAGTTGAACTACCGTGAGCCTATCATCTTTGACTTTTGTATAGGTAGGTAATGTGTGAGCAGAGAATTTAAATCCTTTTGGTGAATTATAGAGTATGCTTAGTAAGCAATCTTCCAAACAATTATTGGGTGAAAAGCCATATTACTGTTTGAAAGGATACTTCCAGCAGAAGGACCTTACCAGACTTTTGTTTGTTTATTTAATTTACTATATGTTATGTTTACATTGGGCAGTAAGTTTTTGGTTCCAGAGTGACCTCCATATCATAGAGTATAGGATTAAGTTTCTGCTGTATGCGGAGACTTACCTGATACAACAGACCAAACTTCAGCATCGCAGAAGTATTCTGCATGTGGAGGGTTACTTTAACAGTAAATGTCATTGGAGTTTACCTCCCTTCAGTTTGCTATGTTCTGGCTACATTTTCCAAGTTTTCTCTTCTTCCCAGCAGAGAAGAGTGTAAGTTTTATGCCTGCTAAGTTATGTATGCAGGTAGCATAATATTCACATGTATAGTATTATCATGCATGCTGTGTAGTCCTTCTTGCTGTCTGAGTGTATCTGTTCCTCAGTTTACAAAGATGATATTTTAGGTCTGTAGATGTCTTGCACACATGAACATTTTTTTTGTTTGTTTTTAGACGGAATGTCTTGGAAAATAAAGGCAAAGTGTCTTCTGTATATTGGATGAAGTAGGCTTATCTACTGTCTTTCGGCTTTTCCCGGTTAGGGGTCACCACAGTGGAACTCCGGTCCGCTAATGATTGGCAGTAGATTTTTACGTGCTGGCTTGCCGGGCCTAATGCACAACCTTCAGCGAAGGAAAGCCCATTCACGCATGTCGACACACAGAAGACGCTCTAACTGAGAATCGAACGTGCAACGTCTAACTGTGAGGTGACAACGCTACCGCAGCACCACCACTGCAGTACAAGTAGGCTTATCTACTCCTCCTTGTAAATCAGTCAGCATGTTTATGGCAGACAGATTGAACCTAAAAGTTTACTTCAGCCAAGGTCTGCTCTGTTTAAGGTCTAGACATAAAATCAGAGTCTTGTGTTAGTAGATTTTTTTTTAAGTTCAACCAAGCTACCAGATTATAGTGATTTAAGGTACTCCTTTTCTTTTTAACTGAAATGTGCTTAAAAATCTCTTGGTAAGGGGGCAGTGTTAAGAAAAAAAAGGAGTTCAAAGAGCAAAAGGTTACAAATGTTAGGGGAAGATATGAACAAGGAGACAGCGGAAAGAAGAAAGATTTGTAAGGTTAAGAACACTGAAGCAGTTGCAGAACTACTACCATTTAATGTCTTCTACCAGCTTAGCAGAGAAGGGTCAATCCACTATAGCAGCATCCATAGAAGACATTTCTCTGCCAGACCCAAAAGTTCTCAAACAAAAAAAAACTGCAACTGCTGGTCTTGAACACAATTTATCACCCCTGGTTGTCAAGGCACTCATGACTGCTTTGGCTGAATTTGACAAATGCCACATGTAGTCAACGATTAATTCTTTGAGTGCTGCTTGTCATTCACAATTAGCAGCTCATATGATTGTGGCAGTGTGAGAAAAAGATTATGGGCTGCTTTCAGCAGGTACCCTCACAGTGCTGCATGGTCCTCAAACACAAAGATGTGCAACATTGAGAAGGGCTGGACTGCTATGAATATGCTGAATACTAATGAGACTTTCCAGGGAGAGAGGCATATGCTAATTAACCATGTGCTGTCTCCCTGGAACTGCCTCAAGGAAGGCATCTGCAAACTGAACAGTTCAAGAATGAGCTCTGCAGTATAGGTCAGTATGTCCATACCAACCATGTTGCTTTAGAGAACACAGCCAAAAAGCTGTGTTCAGCTGCTGAACACAAACATGGTGGGGGAGAACCACTAGGCATTATGGCTGACTTTTAAAGTGCTATAACTGCACTGACAAAATGGGAATGGGGGCATACATTGTGTCACTCATCCGATCCGACAAACAGTTGTGGGTTCAGTTCAAGCAATTTATTATATACAAACGCATCAAGATTGAGGCTTAATAACTTAAACTTATAAACAGACTGACTACTACACTCATACATGTTAACACTCTGGCTGTTCTCTACAAATAGCACTGCTGCCTGCACATGCTCTCTCTTTATATGCACATGCCCTCACTTTGAAATGTTTCTTAAAGACGCAGCACACACTCTGTTCTACACATTGGACTACCAGGGATACAGCTTTAAAGTGGTGTACTGGCATCAGTGTTACTTAGGAGACCGAGGGGGGAACAACTGGACACCAGGGATTTAACTTTAAAGTGCCATAGTGGCACCAACAAACCTACAGGGACTGGGGGTGGAGGGGAGTATAATACTAGAGGACTAGATTCTGCAGTCCTCTTCTTTCCCATACACCTCCTACCCCTGGGGGCCAGTTTCCATCTTGACCTCTTTGCTTTTAAACTAATAATTGCAAACAGACTGGTTTGGCATACAGTGGGACAAAGTTACACAATAGAAGTTCGAGAGAAACCAATGTCCCACTCCATTCCTTAAAACAAGGCAGCACAGTGGGTACCTGCCACTTGAAGAGGACAGCATTTCTATGCTAAGCTTTTTTTGGCTCCAAAGAACACTACTTGTCAGTCCAGTACCAGAGAACTTCTGTTGTGCAACTTTGCCCTACAGACACAGAGAGAGAGAGATAGATGCAGGATGATAACACTGAAAGCATTCTCCTTTCTTTCAGAAAGGATTATGTACGGCAACTACTTGTTACTCATAGACAGTACTACAGAATTCCCATAGCTCATTACCTTTTTTTTTTAGTTCTGCTGTCTGGGTTATTCATAGCCTGAGTCAAGAGTATTTACCAAATTGCATCTTTGTTTTCACATCTCTGAAAACAGAATGTGCCATCTTTCTGCGTAAGTGGCTGGTAGTAGCACATCCTCAAGAAGTTTTACATTATATCAGCCAGTCTTTCTTTTTGTTGTCTTAGAGAATCATAAATTTCTCAGGAGCCAGTTATTACAGCAACACAGTAACTAAGGACCCCGAGCTATATGTTGTCTTGCACTCTGCTGGATCTTTATTCGATGCTCCAAATGACAAGGCCTTGGAGGAGACTCAGGAATATGTGAAAGTATACCTCTCAACCTCTTAGAGCATGAAATCTGGACAAAGCCAAAAATAATGGGGGGACAAAGGCCCAAAAATAGGGACAGATTTTAAATACTGCTCTTAGAAACCTAAAACATTTTTAGAATAATAGGATTTGTATTGGCATGTATTTTCTGAGGGATATGAAGTCTGGAACTCAAATGTATGTCATTATTTAGTGACTTCAGCCCTCAGTGATTTGCCAGAAAACCACACATTTTACAAGGGACTGACCAAAAATATAAGTTAAAAATCTGGACATTCTGTGAAAAATCCAGACAATTGAGAGGTATAGGAACTAGTCACTAGATTCTTTAGTAACTGTGAATGTTCTTCGTGTTTCACTGTTGCAGTCATCACGCTTGAGTTATCTGCCTGCAGGTAGCCCTCAGTTGGCTCGAATACCAGAGACTTAGTATTTCTGCGTCAGATCCTGTCACTCCAGGACTGACGTCCGGTCGTCATTTGTATAAAAATAGGCAGCCGACGCCATTACATCAGTCTTTCTTGCCGCAGAGCCCAAAGCAGAAGCAGTTCGCAAGTGCTGGTTGGCCGCTACCTGAATTTTCATTTACGAATTTAATAATCCTGAAGTCTTCTAAAGCTAAGTACCCCGTTGGGGATCCATTTTTCTTGCTCTAACCGATGTCAGAAAATGTTAACAATTGTTTTGCCCATGGAAAGCAAATACCTCACAGAGATTTTCATTCTTACTGCGTCACCTGTTTAGGCCCAGACCACAATGTCCCTCGCTGTCGATTTTGTGCCTTATTTAACGCCCTAACCATTTGTCATCAGGCTTTCTTTGTTGCTAAATTCTTTCGCTTTCGATCTCCATATTCTGAAATGGCTTCTGTAAGCCATCCAACTACCGATTGTCTGGAAAAATGTAAAGATAAAGACAGAGACACAGACCGCATAGGTCCAAAACTGCCGACAATGCTTCCGTTAAGCTAGTCGCCAGTCTGCCGGTACTCAATGAGGTGCTTTCACTGCCCCTGATGGCCCGCTTCAGTGGATTCGCAGGCCTCTACTGAGACCCATTCAGAGTCTGGTATGCCGCGAGACTCTTCGACTATAGAACTTGTGGATGTCTCTACCTTGGATGGGTCTGGAGCTGCTGAGCAGGCACCGGCTTCTGAGGCAGTTATTCACTCAACCGATGTTCGACTCAAACCGACAACTTCTTTTTTTAACCAAAACTACAAAGTTTCTTAGGCCCAGAATACGCACTACACCTAGAAAACCGACAACCAAAGTGCATGCACCTGCTCCCATGCCACAAAAACAAATGCTTAGAATGGCTGAAGACCTTATTATGCTGATTAGGGGAAGTCGGCCTTCCCCTACTAAGAGACAGATTCCAGTCCCCTTCAGCTTCTACCGACCAGGAGTCTGATGACTCAGAAATTTCTGATTATGAAGACATGCTGTTATCTGCTTATGAGATTTCAGATGCAGAGGAATCCATTCTCTCTGCCTCCCCTTCAAAGGATTTTTCTTTCGGTGAAACCTTGCATAACTTACAAGAGCATTTCAACTGAGAATGCCAAGACTATCCTCAGTCCAAAAAGAGACTCAGAGAATTTCTAGAGTTGCCTCAACACAGGCACTTATCATATACCCCTGTCTTGGATGTTGTGGATGATGTTTTTATGGAATCCAGTCTTACTCCTGACACTTTACCTCCTGCCCCTAGAAAACCAGACAGGTACTACAGAGTACCTGACACTCTCAAATTCTTTTCAAGAATCCTACTGCTGACCAGAGATCATTTCCCAGGGGCCGAAAGGTATCAAGGCTACTACAGGCAAGAATCCCACCTCTTCGGACAGGGATTACAGAGGTTTGGACAGTTGGGGTAAGAAGGTATATACCTCTACAACTTTGCTATTAGGGCATTGAATTGTCAGTTTCACATGCTGAAGTACCAGCAACATATTATGGAACTTATTAAAGAAAAAGTGGCAACTTTTTCAGACTGTGCAGAAAATAAAGAATTGCAGGAGCTTATGCACTCTGCAAGCCAAGTCAGCAAGCATACTTTGCAGTGTGGCTTTGACCCCCTAGAAGCATCTTGCCCAGCAGCTGTCACAGGCTCTGTACTGAGAAGACATGCTTGGCTGAAGGAGCAGACCTTGCCAGACCATGTCAAATCAAAGTTATTAGGCGCTCCTTTAAATAAGGACTGTTTGACACCAAAGCAGAAGAGGTTCTTAAAAAGATGGAAGAAAAAAGCTAAGTCTGTGCAAACTGTTAAAATGCAACCTCCTAGATTCAGTAGGCATTGCCCTTCCAAGCACTGGTCCTTTCCAGCCCCTTCCAGGCCTTCTCAAATCAGACCCAGGGGAAACCGACCACCCAGATTACAGTCTCAGGGTATGCAGAGATCTAAGCAATGGAGTGCCCACTATTCCAAAAACAGGGAGTGGTAAGCCACCTCCTTACGGAAAAAGCTTACAGTGACTTCTTTATTCCACTCCCCAGCCCTGCCCAGTTGCATGTACCCCTAGGAGGAAAACTTGTCCTTCATGCAAAAAACTGGATGTCCATCACTCAGGACCGGTGGGTTCTCAACATTGTTTCCCAGGGGTACAAATTTTATTTCCATTCACTGCCAACCCCAAGCGGGTTTCCAGACCTTCCTCCAAACCAGTGGGCAGAAGCTCAAAACCAAGTACTTGCCCTGCTCAATATCAGAGCTATTCAGCCGGTTCCAGTAGAACAGAGGGGTCAAGAATTCTACTCCACACTCTTCCTGGTACCCAGGAAAGCGGGCTCTTGGCACCCAATCCTGGATCTTTCCGTTCTCAACACCTTCCTGGTGGTACCAAAATTCAAAATGCTTACCCTGCAACAGCTTCTTCCTATGCTAGACAGGGTTACCTGGTTAGTCACCTTAGACCTAAAAGAAGCCTAGCTGCATATCCCCATAAGGGAATCATGCAGGAAGTATCTATGTTTTCAGGGCAGGGTCTATGCGTTATCTGTTCTCTGCACTTCCCTTTGGCTTATCTACTGCGCCCTGAGTATTCACAAAATGCCTGGCTCCAGCCATTGCATACTGCAGGCAGAGAAATATCCAAATTTACCTGTACTTGGACGACTGCCTGATTCAGGCGGACAGTCAGGAATTGCTGCTGCAGCACCTGACATTTGTGAAAAACCTTCTCACTTCCTTGAGATTATACCATCAACGAAAAGAAATCAAAACTGGTACCCAGTCAGAAGATTGCATTCCTGGGAGCAAGCTTGGACATAACTTCCCAGATGGCATTCCTCACCTCAGAAAAACAAGTCTGTCTGACAGACTACTTCAAACGAATGGCCACCAGAACCCAGCTATCTGCAAGAAAAATACTGCAAGCCCTAGGGTACGTGGCCTCATGTATACTGCTGACTCCATATGCAAGACTGCATATGAGGAAACTCCAATGGTACTTACAAAGTCTTTGGTGCCAACATTCTCAGGACCTGGAAACAGTCATTCCTATCCTACCATGTCTAAGGACAGAGTTCCTCTGGTGGGCAGAAGCATGCAATCACAACAAGGGACTGCTATTTACTCAACCCCAAGCCGCCCAGACCCTAACCACAAACGCATCCGACTATGCATGGGGGGCACACATGAACGGAATATGTATTCAGGGCCACTGGAGCCCAGGTCAGATTCATCTGCACATCAACCAAAAAGTGATGCTAGCTGTACAGAATGCCCTGACAGCTTTCAGATCCCTAATCTTTCCAGGACAACTGCTAATAAAAACAGACAACACCACATTTAAGTGGTACATAAACAAGCAGGGGGGAACCCTTTCCTACCCACTCTGCAGGTTAGCCATAGCTCTGTGGAACATAGCCTTGAGCAATCAAGTGCACCTGCAAGCTCAATTCCTGCCAGGCAAACTAAATTCACTGGCAGATGACTTAAGCAGAAATTTAATGGACCCACACGAGTGGAAACTGGAACCCAAATCATTCAAGCTTGTGATCCACAGGTGGGGGGCACCAGAAGTGGACCTCTTTGCTTCCCCGCAGAACTCAGTTGAGCAAATATTGCACTAGAACTCCCCACAGCCAAGCATGGAGAGTGGCTTCCCTGTCCTTTACATGGGAAAAACCTCTCAATCTATGTCTTTCCCCCTCTGCCCCTCCTCTCGAAGGTTCTAATAAAGATCAAACAGGACAAGCCAAGGACAATTCTGATTGCACCAGACTGGCCACGCCAGCAATGGTACCCACATTTGCGCAGTCTGGCAGTAGTGCCACCATGGCACCTGCTTCAGATCCCTTCCCTGCTGTCCCAGCAGGAGGGCCATCTTTTGCATCCTCAGCTGCAAACCCTAAACCTAGCAGCCTGGCTCAGCCCCTGAACACTTCACGAGCAACCTTCAGTAAACAGGTGTTGGATGTCGTCCTTGAGGCAAGGAGGCCTAGTACTAGAAAATCCTATTGAGAAAAGTGAAAAATGTACTGTTCTTGGAGCCAGTCTCAGGGAATGGACACAACTGTGCCCAGCTTTCCTCACATCCTAAATTACCTAACAGAACTGCTCCACAAAGACCTATTCTATTTTCAGTTAAGATTCATGCTTCTGCCATCTCAGCTCATTACAATACTGAGCCACCCCTCTTCTCACACCCTATGGTCAAACAGTTCCTGAGAGGAGCCAAAGATTTAAGACCCCCCCCCCCCCCGGAGAGCTCCCACTCCAGCCTGGGACCTTAACTTTGATCTGGAGAAGCTCACGCTTCCTCCCTTTTGAACCTGCTGCTACAGCAGAGTTAAAATTCCTCTCTTGGAAAACAGCCTTACTTCTAGCCATCACTTCAGCAAGAAGAGTGTCTGAATTGCAGGCCCTTATGGCCGTGGAACCCTTCATTATCTTCCATGTGGACAGGGTTTCCCTCAGGACTAACCCATAATTTCTGCCCAAGCTGGTATCTAGTGTGGCTTTAAACCAATCCATTCATCTGCCAACCTTTTTCCCTAATCCTCAGAGTAAAGGGGAAAGGATCCTGCACTCCCAGGACATGCACAGACAGCTTAGGTTCAGGTGTGTACAGGACTAAACCTTTCAGAAAATCTGACTAGCTGCTAGTCAACTTTGATACAGGGGCAGAGGGCAAGGCCATTTCAAAGCAAACCGTTTCTAAATGGATAGCACACTGCATCCATTTCTGCTACAAACACCATGGAAAACCTACCCCACAGGGATCAGAACTCATTCCACTAGAGCTACCTCAACCTCTACAGCATGTCTCAGGGGAGTCCCTACCAGGGACATCCTGGAAGCTGCAACCTGGAGTTCTGTACACACCTTCACCAAGCATTACCACTTACCTATCTTTTCTAAATCCAGAGCTGGATTTGCCACAGCAGTCTTCCAAGGCCTGCTAGTCAGCCCTAATGCTTTTGACTGCCTCCACCCTTCCTCAGCTTTGAGGCAGTCAAGAAGCATTGGGTTGATTAGTAAAAACAAAAAAAATGAGCCACACAGCTGTAAAGCACGAACACACAACTTTACTGCAACAACCCAATAAAAACAAGTAGAAGTAATCGCTTTCATAAAGTACAATGACCAAACTTCATCAGATACTTCATAGGTCTGATGAAGTTTGGTCATTGTACCTTACAAAAGTGCTTACTTCTACTTGTTTTTATTGGGTTGTTGCAGTAAAGTTTTGTGTGCTTAACTGTTTCTCATTTTGTTTTACTAGTTGGTATTTTCTTTTTTGGTGCAAGCATTGGGTTGATTCCCAGTGCTTCTTGACTGCCTCCACCCTTCCTCAGCTTTGGGAATCAAACCCAAGTGTGATGACTGCAACAGTGAAACACGGAGAACATAGTACAGTTGTGTACACTTAACATAAATGTAGATGTTAGAGTGTATTCACTGTTGCAGTCCTGGTCACCCTCCCTCCAGCCCCCTGACTTCTCTGTACTTTCTACCTATCCTTTTTTTGGCTATATCTTATAACAATGGTATTTACTTTTTACTGGGGGTGTTCCACACCATGTAATTGCTTCCTATTTTGAGGGCTCCTGACATCTGGGGCAAGAAAAACTGATGTAATGGTGTTGGCTGCAAGTTTTATACCCCTGACCTCATGGAAGAAGCGACAGCATCCGATGCAGAAATCCCAAGACTCAGGTATTTGGGCCGACTGAGGGCTATGTGCAGGCAGATAACCCAAGTGTGATCACTGCAACAGTAAATGCACTCGAACATCTACATTTATGGTAAGTGTATACAACTGTACTTTCTATTAATGTTGTAAAATGTATGCCTCCCTTTCACAGAACCACATTAATCAATGTCTATCAATTTTAACAACACCATTGCTATTCGTTTAGCCATTGTAGACACGAACACTTTAAAATCATGGTTTAAAATGAAATGGGCCTATAAGCTGGATCTGATGAATCTTTACTGTCTTTAGACATTACAGCCACCACAGTTTTTTTTTCCAGGATGTTGGTGTTTTCCCTTTTAAAATGCAGTTAAACAAAACCTTCCAGATATTTATCACTTTCTTCCCTCCGAGCTTCCAAACTACTACCGGAATACCATTTATTCCTGGAGACTTTTTTGCAGATTGGTTATATGTCACCATTTATACATCATCTCATCCTACCTTAACTGTTAATTATTGAGCCCATCTACTTGTAACATTGTCAATTTTAAGTCTTCCATAAATATTTAATTTGAGCTTTTTCTTGATTTCCACATTTCTCTGCTTCATACAAATTTTCATAAAGTTTCCGAAATATATGTCTTAATACCTTACAGGATATCTTGTTATTTTTCTTGTTATGGACTCCCTAAGTGTGGCAGCAACTCTTTCTACTTTCTGTTGCCTAAGTGCTATGCTGATAATTTTATGCTCTAGAGTTATCAAAAAACAGTTGCTTAACAGCACTCTTTCTAAACTCCTGCATATTATCCAGATACTCCCTCATTTTCTCTTAATACTCCACAGTTCTGCCTCTTCTTGTTCTGTGAGGTTCCCCTTATTCTGCAATACTTCAATTTTTTATCAGCCCCTAAATAATTCTTACTTCCTAACCATATCTCTTTTTTTTTCTTTTATTTCTACCCTGTTAAACTCCACTTTCATTTTATCTCACTCACTAGCTATAACTTCTAAAGTACTTCCTATTTTACCTAATAACGCCAGAATAATTTCCATTACCTATTCCTTAAATTCCTCCCTTTTAACAGGTAGGTAGGGAAGTGCCAGTGTCTCATGTTTCCTTCATTAGCCTGCATTTCTTTTAGTTATTATTGGCACGTGATCTTAAATAGTTATTGGATGTTTGTTAAAGCTCTCACTTAAATGCACATGTTTCTGTGAATTATAATTTGTCTAGCCTAGCCTAGTTTTTAAACCTTGGGGCTTAATATGTAAATTCTCTGAGTTCGTACTAGTGAATTAACATCTTCTAAATCAAATTTTTTCATAAATTTCTTCAGAAATCTCCCCTCTTTTTATTATATTTTCTCTTCTAGGCCCCTCAGATACACCCTAACTGTTGCAAATCAAATTCCATTCCCTACCTATAAGTAATATTCCCTGCTGAAAGCTGATTATTTCTTCCACATTTTTCTTAAGCTCCATATTAGCAGTTTTAGGTGGAATATAAATACATGCTAGCATAATCTTCTTAAAATTTTGCCAAACAGTAAAAATACAAACGATAAAGTCCACAAAACCAGGCAATGGAACGAGGTTCAAAGGCAAACCACTAAAATTGTAACTTTTTAATAAAGTATTAGCGCTTTCGTTTTACAGTTCATAAAACTTCCTCCAATACAAAAAAAGTATAGAGAACCCCTTCAGTTTAAATAGTAGATGCATCATATGACCTTACAACCATAATCAAGCATGCATTTTAAACGTAAAGGCACAACTTTTAATAAAATAGATTTAAAACAATTTTTTTTTTGTCATTTAACATATATAATACCCCCAACCCCCAACACCAAGCACAGTAATAAAATACACACAGCTATGAGACTACAATATAGATAACCTCAAAAAACTAGCCCTGCTTCCAGTGCAATAGTTGAAATAAACCAGCAACTCATGTTAAATTCAAATACCTCTCTAAACGGTTTCCAATGCAAGAATACCCTCATAAAGGATGAAAATATAAAATAAAAATAAACCATAAATATTAACAGTAAATTATAAACTCTGGGTTTCTCTACATTTCAAGGGAGTTTAGTTTCAAAATAGGGGCTATACTAATGGCATCATTAAGACCCAGATATCTGTACAATTCCAGTCTAATCTGCTATGTTAGTTCCTGTCTTTCCAGACAGATGGACCAAGGGTCCGCCGTGGTTTCTTTTCCAAGACACTAATGCCCTTGATGTTATTCCAAATGCCTATACAGGGCATAAGTAGTCTTTTTATTCCTCACATTGTATATATGCTCATAAATACAGTCATGAAGCTTCCACTCAGTTTTTCCAGTGTAAAAAGCGTTGCAGGTTTGCCAAAGGGCCCCATATACCTTCCCATAGTGTCACAAGTATATTTCCCTTTTAAGAAAAAAAATCCCCATTTCTCACATTATTTCTATCACCTTTCCAATATATATTGATAGGTGCTACACTTACCACATTTTGACATCCTGGAGTGCAGGGTTACCATTTCAGGTTTCCTTTCCAACATGTTCTTCAAGATTAACTCTGTCCTGTATATAATAGTAGGCCCTTCCCCCAATACCTGCCACATATTACTGTTCTCCCTGAAGACATTCCAATTTTTGTATAAAATCCAATTAATTTTTGGACACTCCAAATTAAAGGGGGTCACCATGGCCTATGTATATCTGTCCTGCTTATTCCCAGTAGTCTGTAAAATGGAAACAATATCCCTATCCAATGATAAATGATAAAGCATAATCTTCTTCCTATACCAGTAGCCCCTTACTACTACAAATCTACCATTCTTTTCTTTTCCCCCTTCTATCCGTATTAGAGGTCTTCTAGCAATTACTACAGGTACTCTTTGTCCTTTGTCACAGATATTCTGCTGAATATCCATCCTGAAATCCTTTCTTTATCAAATTCACATTCTTCGTTTTTTTCCAAATATGTCTTCTTTAACATTGCTATTTGCAATCTGCATTTTTAAATATAATTAAATATTCTTCTCTCTTTGTCTAGACCTGTGAGACCATTCACTTTACAAGATACTATAGAAAGTGTCGCCATTATGACAGGAAGTCATTATTCCCATGTATTATATATGCCAGCTTTTTAAATGTCTAATTCCAGCTTTTGTGATGCATGTACCAACTATTGTTTGGCAGGTTGATACTTTATACAGTTTTTTCTTCTCATCAATATTGGAACTTTACATCACATTTTATAAGACTTTTTGTTTTAATGAACACCCTCAGACAAAAATACACCCTCCCAGAACACCTCCATAATCTGCTAATGTCGTACAAATACACAAAACTATGTACATCTTCAAATAAAAAATCTTAACCCTCCTAATAGGAACAGTTATCCTAACTAGACAGCTGCAGACACAGGCATCATCTAACCTAAACTTAAGTTTGTCCATGCTAAGCTGCATGCTACTGCCTATGCTCCTACTTACAATAATAATGATTCCTCAACATCTAATCCTTTCTCTGCCCAACAGCCACATATCACCACATCCACTTTCATCTTCAAACCTGTGCCCACATCCTATGTAAAACTATTCTTAAACTTAAACCATGCTCTTCTTCAGCTGATGATCTTACGAGTACCTAAAAACAGCAGCCAATAGCATTGCCTATCCTGTCTCATTCCTTACAAATATGTCTCTCCAGGAATCCCATGTTCCCCCTCTCTGGAAGAAGTCACACATTATCCCTCTGCACAAAAAAAGGAAATTCAACAGACAATAATAACTTTAGACAATAGCAATCTTATCTTCCCTCACCAAAATACTTGAAAAAATGATTCAAAAACAATTGCCAAACTATCTCCTGCAGATACAACATGGCTTCTGTCCTTCCCACAGTACTAGCAGTGCCCGTCTAACCTATGTAGATAATTTCAATAAAGCTAGAGGTAATAACAAACTAGTCTCTTCCTCATTTCTAGACTTGTCTAAAGCTTTCAACACAGTTTGTCACAACAAACCCGTACTTCACTTGTCCTCACTAGGTCTTTTTTTTTAGTACTGCCTCTACTGCTTGGCCTTTTGTCTGTGGTGGAGTTCGTGACAGTCTGCGTTCGTGCATTGGATGAGGAGTGTAATTCCTAATTGTGTTAGGCAAATTTACCTTTAATTTCTCTACAAACTGTCTAAAATTTCTCTAAATATTAAATGTTTGTCCTATATCTTGTATTGATTCTAAACCAATGTTTAAATAATTATAACAGATTAACCATAATATAAAAACTGCAGATTTTTTTTTATTATTTTTGAAGATTGTATAATTATTTTTCTTAAAATGTTTTCTATTAATTTGGAGCTTTTCTCCCTGAGCCTCCGCTGAAAATGGGCTTCTACCCAATTGGGCTTTCCCTGTACTCTATAATATAAATAAATACAAATAATTTCTTCCTGTTCTTTTTATCCTTAAAATCTTACATGTCTTCAGAAAACATTGGCCTTAAAGAAAATATTGTTCTGTTTTATTGCCCTATTATCAGCTTGTCCCCATAGAAATATAAGGAAAAAATGTAGACCTTAGTTGCAGGATTCTAAAGACATACTGAACTTTTATTACTAGAAATATAGACTATATATGCTAAAGGCATTATATTCAGTGTTCTCTTATTTACTTGTTTCCCCTTAAAACTTGCTCCTAGATTAAGCCAAAGGTCTTAATCCAGACACTCACTTATGCAAAAAGTAAGAGAAAACATATCAGCTGTACGTGTATTAAGATCTGTGTAATTTCACATTCCATCCCCCACCACTGCAACCAAAAATTAGAGCCTATTAAGTTAAACATGCTTTTGTCCAGCCTTATCACTTTTTGCAGTGTAATGCCTACATTTCTTAATACAAAAAAGAAAGAAAAAAGGTATCTGTTTACTTTTATATCTTTATCACATACAGTATCTGAAAGTGCTTTGTAACATGTAATTTATATCAAGAAAAGTTTTGTAGTAGTACTGTTAAAAAGAGAAGTTGTTTGACTTAGATTTGCCCTATTCCCTCCTGTCAGTGTCTGTCCAAACATTAATGACAAGAAGTGGGGCAAAAGCCTTTCACTCCCCTAGAAGTTTAACAAAGTCCACAAAAGGCAGTTCTTTCTTTTTCCTGTAGAGCCATATTTCACAAATGCTATTCATGCCATGTAACATCACTAATTTCTGTTGCTGGTCATCTTCCTGCTTATCTCCATCTCCCATCTCCAGACCCTGGTTCACTTCCAAGATACTCCTGTTAGTTCTGGTCAACTCCTGTGCTTTTCCATCTCTCAAGCATTTTCCTTTGAAACACTGGAAAAGTTTTCAATGGTGAAGTATATGTATAAGAAATGAGAAGCAGAATCCCCTTCTGCTTGATGGCTCACTTTTTGTTGGACAAACTTTTGTATTTCCTGCTTAGACTGTTCTGCATCAAAAATGACATTGATCCTGCAGAATGAAAAATATTCAAAAGACACCTGGATACAGCAGTTTTAATCTCACATCTGCCTGTCAGTATTCCCTGATTGCTGGAATAAACCTGCCATACTCTTCTGCCTGGCGTACAGTGAAGAATTATTTCCACAAACATTCTGCTGTCTCCAACATTTTAATACTTTGCCCTTCTGCCACAGTTTTTGTCAGGAGCAACTATTTCTGCTGGTAGGAGTGCATCTTTACTAATATATGTCTTGGCTGCTTTCTCATGGCCAGGTTTGGAGCATACCTATGATATGCCTTTTCAGTTAACAAATCCTGCTGTGGAATACCAGTCCAGTCGCTTATTTGTGCCTTTATAAAATTAATATAGTCTGCTCCTTCCATTTTCTCTAGTACAGCAGAAAATCTCAGGTTTTCCATACAAACGTTATCATCTACTTCTACCATTTTTTGAAACATCTCTTCTTGAGCAGTGTCATATTCAACCAACCTTTTCTTCATCTCAACCTCTGATTGTTGCTGTTTTATCAGTTCATATGAACATCTGTTTAAAACTTTTCATTTTTCCAACCTTTGATTTGATTTGGTATACTACTTAATATTTTATTTAATTCAGCTCTGAGCACGTCTTATTTTTTTCTCTATATTACTGGAAGCTATGCCTTGCACCAAAACTGGAGTTTGACATATTTTTTTTTGCTGAACAAGTGCAGGATTCTTCCCAGCCATTGTTTTCTCTTCAGCTTTTCTAGTTTTTCTTTCAGGGTCTCAGTGTCTTCCTTACTGGCATACATGCAGTGTACTTTCTAGTCAGCAACTGAAATTACTAAAAACGAAAAAGTTCCTGGCCCTTATCTCTGTTTCTCTTCTTTTTTTCACACTGGGAGAGCTGAAGTTAAGCTGTTGATCAGTGTGCAACCATTTTGGAACATCAGTGAAAGCTATTAATCTTGAGAATTCTGAGCAATCTTTGATGAGAGAAATATTAGCGGTACAGTACAATTGACATTTACAGGTACAATATCAAGTAGTTAAATCAAAAATAGTTTGAAATTGTGAGAAGTTTATAAATTATACAAGTAGTGATATCCCCAGTAACCTTAATACATTGTACACTTATATTAAATGCATTAATTTAGTTTATTTAAAGGTAGCCAATGCGCTTTTTCTTAGGGCTAAAAGTTAGTTAACTGAAAGCATTCAAGCTGTATTTTACATCTGTGAGAGGAATGAAGATACACAAATATTAATTGGTGTGAGAAAACAGGCAATGGAATGCACTTCAGCATTGGTAAGCTTCATTTTAACTTTGGTAATACATGTGGATGCAGCTGTCAGTTAGCGGGAACTGCTTCTTTGTGGAGGAGTAAACTTTATTTGATTGAACAAACACAAAACTATATACATTTTTAAGTTAAAATGGGATGGGGGTTATGAAAATGTGTTTATTTTTCGAGTGTTTTCATTGAAGAGAAAAGACTTGAAATTTGACCATAGGTTCAGTGGAGATGAACATAAATCACTGCATATGACAGCCTGACAAACATTATGTGTGCTTGGAAGCCAATAACTGGAAATACACATCCAAAAGAAGTGTGATGTATAATATGTGGGAGTAATAGTGTTCTGTCATAATGGCTGCTCTGTCTATATTGTCATGTAATGTAAATGGCCTTTCAGGTATAGACATAAAGTAGACAATATTGAATTATATTCTGAAATGCAGGGTGCCAATAGTAGTGCTGTAGGAGATAGATTTGGATAGAAATGAACATGCGAATTTGATAAAGGATTTCAGGATAGACATTAAGCAGAATAGCAGTAATAAAGAAAAAGGGAAATAATTGCTATAGGGGCTGCAGTAGTGATAAAAGTGAAAAAAACAGTAATGGATATATGGTAATGAAGGGCTATTTTCAGGGCAGGAGGATTATGCTTATATGTATTTACATTCCATTAAAATTTGCTGTTATGGAGCTTAAGAACATTTTGCAAGAAATAATCAGCTTTCAGCAGGGAATATTTACGGGTGGGGACTGACAGTTGATTTGCAATGGTCAGAATGTATGAGGGGGACCACTAGGAGAATTATAACAAGCGGTTACATTTCTGAAGAAATATGTGAGAATATTTGACAATGGAAGAGTTGTTGCCAAAGGTAGTGAGCTTATGACACAAAAATAACCCAACATCTCATAGAGGTATTAGAGATTTCACTAATTTTATGAAAGTTTGTCTAAATGCAGAAAATTGTGAAAGATGAGGTGTGCAACAGTCAATATTTAAGAACTTCCAAGATGGCTGCACACTGAATAACAGCTTAATTTCAACTCTTCCAGTGTGAAAACAAAAACTCAGAAAAGGGAGCCAGTGAATTTGTCTTTGAGTACATTTCTGTTACTGGTTAGTAAATGCATTATCTGGATGCCAGCAAAGAAGAAATTTATAGAACCCAGAAGACAATCGCCAACAAAATGTAAAGAGGAAACACTGGCTGGGAAGAATCCTGCAGCTGTTCAGCAAAAAACAGTTCAGTCTCCAGCTTTGGTACAAGACATGACTTCCGGTAATTTAAAGGAAAAACCAAGTCAAATGTGCTCAAAGCTGATTAAAAAATGAAGCACTGAAGGAGTATACCAACTCAAATAAACAGCTGGAAAAAAATGGATCAAACTTTAAACTAATATTCAGATGAGCTGGTAAAACTGCAAAAAATAGAGGTTGAAGTGAAGAAAAGGCTGGCCGAGTATGAGACTGCTCAAGAAGAGAAGTTTAAAAAATGGTAGAATTGGTGGACAGAGCATGATGGGAAAACCTGAGATTTTCTGCTGTACCATTGGAACTGGAAGGACCAGACTGTATTCATTTTATGAAAGCACAAATAAGCAACTGGACTGGTATTACACAGCAGGAGTCATTAATTGAATGGGCACATTGTGTGTATGCTCCATGCCTGGCCAGGAAAAAGCAGGCAAGATTTCTAATAGTAAAGATGCAGTCCTACCAGCAAAAAAGAATTGATTCTGACAAGGTTTTAACAGAAAGAGAAAGTACTAAAAGTTGGAGACAACAACTGTACACCAGGCAGTAGAGGAGTAAATTTATTCTGCAATCAGGGAATGTCGCGAAACAGGTGTGAGATTCAAGCTGCTGTATCCAGTTATCTTCAGAATATTTTTTTTTTCTGGTAGGTCAGTCTTTTTTTTTCATGTAGAACATGCTAAAGAGGAAATACAAAAGTTTGAAAAACAAAAAGTAATCTATCAAACAGAAGGGGACACTGTAATTCTTCCAGTAATAAAGCTCATAAAGAGACTATGCCAGTGAAATGTTTTCCAGTGTTCCTAAGAAAAATGCTTGAGAGGCCAAGAAAAGCATAGGTGTTACATTGAAGAACCAGGAGTGTGTTGGAAATGAACCAGAGACTGGAGCTGGGAGAAGGTCAGCAGGAAGAAAACCAGCAACTTGAAAATTAATGAATAAATGTAGGATTACAAAGTATTAGTCACAATTGCAAAATATTTTTAAACAAGAAAACCTGGAAATATTAGACTTTTGTGACTTTGTTAAACTTGTAGGGAACTCCAACGCATATACAGTACTTTGTCATTAATGTTTGGAAGAACATTAAGGAGAGGGAAATAGGAAGTAAAGAGGTATCTGTAAGAAAAACTATTTTTGTTTAATAGTTGTTTTATGCAACAGAGAGCGTATTATGTAACATTTAAAGGGCATACATTCCAGAGAGAGTAATGTTCTAGCAAAACATGTTGATGGCTGGGGGTCTGCGACATGCATTTAAATTTTTCGTTTCAGATTTTATTAGAGATCATCAGGGGTGGTGACCTTAAAAATAAAACTGAGGCAGCAGAACATAAATGGATTATTCATTTCAAAGTGTATAGACCGCCTGGTATTAATGATGCTGTGACTTTGAAACCATTTTTACATGCACATAGATTATCACATTAAAACTTACTGTTGATATTTGTATTTTATACATTTTTTTTTAATTTTATGTTTATGTATGTTTTTTAGTACTTTTGTACGAGTGCTATGACAGTCTGATAGAAGTTGTATACATGTCTCTTTAAGAATGTTGATTGGAGTAAGCTGCTGACTTGATGGGTTGCAGTAGCTTAAATATGAGTGTGTTAGGCATTTCTGTAGTCTGAAGAAGTGGTTAATAAAGCGCTTATTCTCTATATCAATAAAATTTGTGTCCTGTGCTGTTCGGCTCAATGTTTTATTTTATTTTGACGTATAAAAGATCAACCTGCCAAACATCAATGTATGCATGTTACACAAAAGCTGAAACTAGTCATTAAAAAAAAAGCTGTTGTACATAAGTAGAATAATAACTTCTTATCATAATGGCAACACTTTCCATATTTTATGTGAACATGAATGGTCTCACAGGTATATACAAAAAAAGAAAGAGTAATGATTTATATTAAGAAATGCAGAGTGCAAATAGCTGTGCTACAAGACACATTTAAAAAGAACTGAGCATGTGAATTTGGATTTCAGGATGGTTATTCAGTGTAATATACTGAGAAATAAAAAGCCAACTCCAGCGTTAGTATCTTCCCAAACGAAAGGACAACTGATTAAATCCACTCAAACTGTAAAAAACAGATAGTGGGAATCTCCACATAAGCAGCTGCTTATGTGGAGATTCCTATTATCTGTTTTTTACAGTTTGAGTGGATTTAATCAGTTGTCCTTTCATTTGGGAAGATACTAACACACTGGACTTGGCTTTTTATTTCTCAGTTTGTTTGTTGTTATTCAGTGGAATATCTCGGACAAAGGAAAGGGGGAGAACTTGTATTAATTGCTAGAAGAGCTCCAGTGGTGATAGAAGAGGAAAAAAGATGATAATGGTAAATTTATTGTAGTAAGGGGCTACTGGCAAGGTAGGAGGATTACACTGGCGTGTATTTATATTCCAGCTAAAACTGTTACAGTGGCGATTAAGAAAATTCTGAGAGATATAATCAGCTTACAGCAGGAAATATTGCTTATAGGTAGGGACTGGAATTTGATTTGCAGTGGTGAGATTATATCTGGGAGGCTTAGAAGGGAAGATACAACAAAAGGGTACATTTTTGAAAGCATGTAGTACGAGCTTGGAGAGAATGTGCATATTATTCTCCAAGGTATAAAAACTGGGCTAGGCTAGACAGAAGTTATGGTTCACAAGGAGCATGTGCATTTAGTTGAAAGTTTTGATACACATCCAATAACTGTTTCAGATCACGAGCCAGTAATAACTAAAACAAAAATGCAGGGTAATGAAATTAAAGTGAGACGCTGTTAAACAGAGAAGAATTTAAGGAATGGGTAGTGGAAAGTATTCGGGAGTTATTAGAGAAGATTTAAATTTTTTTCAGAAAATATAGCTTAAGGTGTGGGATAAAACAAAAGTTGAGTTAAAAATAGGGTAAAAATAAAAGAAAAGTAGATGGTTAAAAATGACAAGAGTTGCTTTCAGGGAACTGACAAAAGAAGTATTTCAGAACAGGGGGAATCTCACAGAACAAGGAAAAGCACAACTGCAGTGATAAAGAAAAAAATAAGGGACTACCTTGATAACATGTATGAGTTTAGAAAGATTGCTATTAAGCAAATTTTTTTTGATAACTCCAGAGCTCAAAATGCTTTTAGCACAGTGGCTTAGCAATGGAGAGTAGAAAGGGTTGTTGCCAAGCTTTGGGAGCCTGTAACAAGGAAAATAACCAGAGATCCTGTAGAGTTATTAGAAATATTTTGAAAATTTTATGAAGATCTGTATAAAGTCAAGTAATGTAGAAATCAAGAAAATTACAAATAAAAATGTTTATGGAAGAATTAAATATGCCAAGATTAGAGGTAAATGAGGCTCAGTTATTAATTGGGATAGGAGGATATGAGATTAAAATGGTGATGTATAGCCAGTCTCCAGGAATAGATGGTATTCTTGTGGAAGTTTAGAAGCTAGGAGAGAAGAAAGTGACAAAGGTATGGACAGTTTTGTTTAACAGTATTTTAAAAGTAGGAGAAACGCCAGCATCCTGGAAAAAAGCTGTGTGGCTATAATATCTAAAGCTTCATATAGGCCCATTTCAATTATCAGCCATGGTCATAAAGTGTTTGTCTGTAATTCAAAGGTTCATAGGTTGGTACTAGGCTATCGGCCCTAGGGCCTATACAAGCCTAGCCATAACAATTCCCTGGCTATTTCTTCCCACACTATTTACTTCCCAGGACCCCTGTTTAGAAGGGCGTTGCCAAAATTGATAGACACGGATCTGTGGGGTTTTGTTAAGGGAGGCAAACATTTGACAACATTAATAGAACAATGATGATCTAGGTGGAAACAGAATTTAAGAAAGTACCACTGTTGTGTTAGGTCTTGATGCAGAGAAAGAATTTGACAGGGTAAGCTGAGATTTTATAGGTAGGACAGTGGAAGGATTTGCATTCCCTGACACAATAATACAGTTAATTAAGGGGATATATAAGGGATGGGAGCTGAAAATTAAAGTGGTGGGTGCTACTCTCTGATAAGTTCTGTTTGAAGAGAGGAACTGGGCAGGGGTGTCCTCTGTCCCCTTTATTTGCATTATGTTTAGAGGCATTGGCAAAGAAAATAAGGGACTCAGAAATTCAAGGGTATAATTGGCATGGTAATCAAGAAATGTTGGCTTTGTCTGCAGATTATATTATTTTCTACCTGCTAAAACCAGAAAGACACTTCAGTGTTGTGGAACATTCTAAGGCATTAAGAGGATGTGTGAAGGGTCACAGGCAAGAACTGAAGTATAAGGGTTCCTCTCTGACAAGTCATATTTGAATAGTGGAAAAGGGCAGGGTTTTCTTTCCCCTTTGTTATGTGATTTATATTTAGAACCATTGACAAGGAAAGTAAGGGACTCACACATTTAAGTATACAGATTGTATGGTAAACAAGAAAAGTTAGCTTTATTTGCAGATGATATCATTTTTGTACTGAAAAATCCAGAAAATTACATATCAGTGTTGTGGAACATTTTGAGACATTTTCAAGTCTTTTTGGGTATAAACATAATGAAGATAAAACAAAAAGTTGGTGGTAAAACTGTGTATGCACGCCTGAATTAGTTTAAGCACTACCCATATTTATGGGGACACTGTAAGATGAAGTGTTTAGGTGCATGGATTAAAATGGATTATATTACAGCACCTAGGAGTATGTGGGAAGAGAAGATTTGAAAACTGAGACTGGAAGCTCTTGATTATGGGTATGGTAATAGTAAGAAAAAAGCAGTGATAGTTTAGTCCCTTTAGTTTTATACACAGGTAAGGCATATTTTTTTTATCAACCAAAGGACTAGTTTTAGGTGATTGATAGATTTGAAGGAATTTATTTGGGAGCAACAGAGGGCAAGAATTAAGTGGATTAAGTTGATTTTCAACACATAAGGTAGTTTAAGATTACCTGACTTGAAGAGATACTATAGAGTTATGCAATTAAGGCTCATGTGCATAAAATAAACAGTAGGTTATAAATTAAAGTGGAAAGGAATTTTGAAACGGGTGAGGGGGGTCAACAAATAAGGAGAGAGTAGGTGTATGGATGCAAGTTATTAAGGAAAATCATATAGAATATTATGTTAATAAAGTGTCCAAAAGTATTGTACGAACTAAGTCAACACAGGAATGGAGAAAGGAGCTTTTGCCGGTTGAGATTATTTCAAGTAGGGTATAGAAAATAGGCACTGGTTGGTGGCTGAAATGTACTGCAGAAAATAAGCAAGTGAACCAAGATGCTAGGAGGGAATAACTGGATAAGGAAAGGTAAGAGAGTGGGATGAGGCCAATCTTAAGTTGGAATTGCAGGTTATAGATTACCATCCTTAACAGAGTTTAGTATCGGTATATATGCAAAGAAAAAGCGACGGGAATGCTAAGTAAAAGGTTGGTTCTGGTACAGTTTCTAGCTGAATATAGAACAGAAGCTGCTGTTTAAAAAGGGATGGTTAGTAAGGCATATAAAATACTGCATGATAACTTTAATAATCTATCAGATTAATTTTGAAATGTTTGGGAAGAGACTGGGAAGGCAATCTGAGAAAGAGAAATGAGAAGACAAATATATGGCCCATGTATTCAGCAAAAGTCCAGAAGGTTTAGGATTTTCACTTGTGTTTGCATATAGCAATAACCCATGCCTGGGTGTGGGTAATGCTGGCTTTACCCATGGTTGGCGTGGTTTGGTCACGAGGGCGAAGCCCGAGTGGCCAAACAAAGCCAACAGTGGGTAAATCCAGCATTACCCACACCCAGGCGTGGGTTATTGCTATTATACAATGTCATTATTTAAGGAAAAAAATAATTACTTTTCTTAAATAATGGCATTGTATAATGCCTCCTGTCTGCCCTTCCGCAGCTGTCCGGTATTCTGCGGCAGTTCTGATGTACTGCGCATGCGTATGCATATGCAGTACATCAGAGCTGTGGGCAAAAGCAACGGAGAAAGCAAGTTCTCAGTTGCTTCTTACAAACTGTTTCGCTATGTTAAATGGGTTTAACATAGCGAGATAGCTTTAAAAAAAAAGCAATGGAGAATCTCTGTTGCTTTTTTTAAAGCTGTCTCGCTATGTTAAACCCAGTTAACATAGCGAGACAGTTTTGAAAAAAGCAACGGTGAAAGCAAGATCTCCGCTGCTTTTTACAAACAGTCTCGCTATGTTAAAGGAGTTTAACATAGCGAGACAGCTTTAAAAAAATCAACGGAGAATCTCCATTGCTTTTTTTAAAGCTGTCTCGCTATGTTAAACTCGTTTAACATAGCAAGACAGTGTGAAGCAATGGAGATCTTGCGTTCTCCGTTGCTGTAAAAAAAAAAGTAATGGAAACAGTCCGGGCGAACTGACCTTTTTCCATTACTATAACTCTGATTTACAACGTTCACGCTGACCAATCAGCGTACACGTTTTTGAATATTAATGGGGGGTTGTTGTATAATAGGTATTTTTATACCCCAGGCAGACTTTAGAGAATTTTTCCTTGACTAAATAGTAAATGCTGGAGGTGTGATGGGAAGAAAGAGATAATTGGGAATATTGTTTTTTTGAGTGTAGCAAGTTGATAGATTTTAAAAATTTCCAGCAGTGTACTTTGTCAGAAAAGTTGGAGTGAGCAAATGGTTGTTACTAAGTAAATGGTTTCTTTGAGTTGAGGCATAGGATCTAAATTGCCTAGGTGTGCTGTTGGCTGCCAAAAAAGCAATCAAAGTCTAAACCATCAGTAATTGAAGGAACTGAGTATTGTAAAGGAGATAAAACTAACCGGAGAAGGAAAGGAGCAAATTGCATAGAAATTGAATTTTTTTGAACAGTACATACAGAATAGTATTCAGGAGGAGGAGTGAAGTGTAAGGGAAGGCAGGAATTGAGCAGTTTACATAATGTTGGAGTGAATGATTGTTAAAAAGAAAGCATGTGTACAGTACATGAGAAGAATGAATTTTTTTATATTGATGTATGTGTAATTATGCCAGGTTGTTGTGTAAACTGCAATTTAGTAAAGATATTTATTACCAAAAAAAAGAAAGAAATGTCAACAAAAATGTGGCAGAGGGTAAATGTTTTAGAAGTCAGATGCACCAGAGTATTTGTAGAAAATTAGTACTTGGCTTATACCAGACAGAAACAGAACAAATTTATTCAGTCATGAAGGGAATGTCAGTGAGCTAGAGTAAGATGTAAACTGTTGTATCCTGCAGTATTCAGAGAGCTTTTTCCCCCCTGAAGGCTCAACATTTATGGAGGCTGAGCAGGAGATGGATGGAATTAAGCAGTTTAGCTAGCAATAGTTGAATAAGCAGGGAAAAGTAGGTCCAGTTGCAAAGCCATCTGAAAGCAATGACAATTCAACAGAGAAGAAGCCTGTGGAAACCCTTCCTTTTGTTCTAAAAGATAATGTTTGCAAAACAAGTAGCTGTATAAGAGCTGGCCAGCAGAATCTGCAAAGAATTGGGAGTGAACCAGGTACTGATGATGGGGCTTGAAGTTGAACTGCTTCAGGAAAACTGAATAAGAGGTGGAACTTGAATTTAAGTTGAGGGAATTGAAGTGCATTAACCCCACTTTGTGGATAGTATGATTGAAATAAAAGGGGCTGCTTCAAATAATGCATGCACAAACTAGTTAGACTAGAGAGGATGGGGATATGAATGTGTAATATTTACAATTGTATAATACAATGTAATTGCATTGTATTAGTTTGGAATATAATAGCCTGGAAAAAAGATGGGTATGGTTGCAGAAAATGTTAAGTACAAGAGCTTATTAACATAAACTACTAAAACTAAAACACACAGACAAGCTGAGCAACTTTAAAGTAAAACTTAAACAGTTCCGGGTTGTGTGTATGCCCAGCACCAAGATAATTTGTCATACCTGTTCATCACTCTATAATGCAGCCTGCTTAAATCTGTATACTTGTGCCATCTAAACACACAATATGTCAAATAAAATCCTCATAAATTTATCTTCCCTTTTTCTTACTATCTTTCACAATATTTTCTTTCTTTCCTACACTTGTATACATTTGCATATCTTTCTTTTTTAGAAATTGTATGTATGTACGTCAGGCTTTCCTATTTAATTTTATATATACTGGTTACTATTTAGATCTTAGTTCTCTAATTGTTGACTGTTATATATTGAATGTCCATTTTCTAGTATTTGCTTTTTGGCAGTCAATAATATGCAAAGGCAGTTCAGATCCTCTGCTTCTGTATGTAACCAGTTTTACTGAATTTGAATGTTTCTAACACAGCAGTTGTTTATATGGATCTCTTCGTCCCAGGCCTGTGCTGGAAAGAGGCACTTGTGCCCAGTCAGACTATGCTGGCTAACAAATGGCAATAAATAGATTAGCGAAGATAATGCAGTGTTAATTGAATTAAATATGAATAATGAAATCATTAATATTCTGTACTTGAAGAAAAACAACTTTGTTTCTGTGTAGAGAGAGTTATGAAAATGTTTTACAGAGTCAGTTATGAGTGTTGAGAGATAATATACGGCATTGCAAAAAAGGTTGTATTTAGTTCAACTTAAACGTTACCAAATACAAAAGAATCAGCATCATTGTGTAGCAAGGTATAGTTGACATAAGTTTCCTATTGCAGCTGCAAAGTGGGAAGAATAGAAAAGTGGTGCTGAGTCAGCAATTAAAGGAGAGCAAGGGAAAGGACCATATGCAGCCATCTTAAAGTGAATGAGAGCTGAATAAACATTTAAGCTGTTGCTTAGGATAAAAGTTTAGCAAGGGATGCTGATCATAGGGGAAGACTGGAATATGGTCTATAATAATGAAGACATATCAGGAGGCTCAGGGAAGGAGACTATTGTTAAAGAGGTTAGATTGTTAGACATATTTGAAAGTGTTTGGAATGGAGGGTGTAGTAATAGCCATAGATACTCAAGTGGAATTTACTTACCATTCCTACAATTATAAGAATTGGGCCTGATTGAAGAGATGCTGTATAATGCAAGAGCATGCTTGTTTACTTGAGGGAATAGAGGGCTTTTTATTAATATAGTATCTATTCATGCACTTTTGTTAGGGTCGAGGGTTCAAAGTAGCTCTTTCCCGATTATTTACTGAAAAGGTAGGCTTGTAAAGAGTGGTTAGCAGACAAGATTTGGGAAGTAATATGAAAGATTGAAATGGGTCAAAAGAGATAGCTGGTACTTGTGAAGCAGTAAAAGGAGACTTTTGAGTTGTGATTGAAATAAAGGAAAGAGAATTTTAGGGAAGTGTAATAAATATTTTAAGAAGGGTTGTTGAGGGTTCAAGTGCTGCAGAATAATTTAGAGAACCTCACTGATGAGGAAGGGAAGCAATTAAAATGTGCCAGGCAGAGTACAAAATAATATTTGGACAATATGCATGAGAATGCAAAAGTGGTTTTCAGGCAATAGTTTTATCTAAATAACCCTAAAGGACAATAACTTTTAGCACAGAGTTTAATCAAGCAGAAATTGGAGAGAGCAGTAGTAAAGCTTGAGGGATCCAGAGTCAGTAAAATATTAAAACACCCCCAAGGGACTAGGGAAATGTCCTTGCTATTACCAATATGAAAGTCTTAGCATAGCAGATGAATGTGGTGACTGGAATAGGATTTCTTTTGAGAACTTCATGGTGAACTCAAATTTGCCAAAGGTGGTGGACTTGGCTACAAGTAAATCACCGGAGTTGGATGGTATAGCCATAGAAATGTGGAAGGAAAGTCCCTAATATAGCTATAAAAAAAAATAGTAGTGACTTGAAAGCAATAGGAGAGATACCTAAATTCTGGAAGAAAGTTGTAGTGGTGGTTTTACCTAGAGGGTAAATATCCATCAGATTCTGCCATATATTGACCAATTTTAAGATTAGATGATGATTACAACGTATTTATTTCTATATTAGAAAAAGGATAGCAAGAGTGACATTAAAAATTGTGAAATTGTGATAGACCTATATCAGTGTAGATTTGTAGAGGGGTAACATTAGTGGAATTCGGAGGATTCAGATGAATGTAGAGGAGAAGAATTCATGTTAGTACTAGTAAACTTGAATGGAGAGGAAGCTTTTGAGATGGTAAGTTTGGGAATTTATGTATAGGATAATGTCCAAATTTGTGTTCCTGTTGAAGTAATTAAGTCTATATTGTTTGTGATTACTCTGATTTGTTTTTTTCTGTTTCAATGTTGCATTTGGTATATAAAAAATAAGCTTAGTTTATTTAAAAGCAGACTTTCATTAAACATCAGTTATTGTAGGAAGCCAGAAAACCTAATACTAGGAAACCATATCTGGGTAAATGGAGGAAATTTTGTATGTGTTGTTTCTAAGGATATTTCCTCAAAATGTGTCCATAGCCACAAATTTCAGTATCTGGCCAAACTGGTAGCCACTGGTCGTTATGCTTCCATTAAGGTGTAATTGTCTGGAATTCTGGCGTGCATAATAGTGGATTTGTCTTACTCGCTGCTTTTTTAAGCAGTTCTTGAAAGTGGTCTTGCATACAAAATCACATTGGAACTTAAACCTTGTGTTCCAGAGACTAACACTAGTCCCCTTTGAGCCTGATGCTTCAGAACCTTTCATGTTTTTTTCTGTTGGCAAAGATTGGTACTAGTTATAGTGATCTTATCCAGAAAGGTCTCATAGGTTCATAGGTTGGTACTAGGCTATTGGCCCTAGAGCCTATACAAGCCTAGCCATAACAATTCCCTGGCTATTTCTTCCCACACTATTTACTTCCCTGGACCCCTGTCTAGCAGGGCGACTGACGTGATCCCCGGGACTCGGAACTTAATGTGAAAGGAGCCATTTATAGTTTTCCCTAAAGGTATTGTCAGTTTTGGAGCAAATTCATCTGTATAGGTTCATAGATGCTTACTAGACTATTGATCCATGAGGATCTTTGGAAGCTTAGCCCGCATTCACATGAATTTTTTTTTGCCCTTGTATAAATAACCCAGAGTATGGTAGAACATTTATGTTACTGTTATCCATAAGGGAAAGGATGCTAAACAAGAAGTGAATTTGCAGTTTCCCATCTATTAGTCCAGATTACATTTGAATAAAGTAAGGGAAGTACTTTGCATTATGTGGAGAGGAAGATAATTCCAAATAAGTGGTACTGACTTTGATACATATGCTCTATTTAATATTTTGCATAAGAGATTATGATCTCTTGAGTGGGTGTTTATTCCACCTTTGGACTTGTGGATGTGAAGCAGATCAGAGAGAATTAGGTCTGTTGAGGCTCTGTACGTGATCCGGAGACCACTCTTCAGGAGCCTGTATGATACCTTGAAGAGGGAAAAGGCTTTGGGACATTCACTGTAGTCTTATGATTTAGCCCCTTGATTTTCTTGGTGAGGAAGAGTTGTGGTTGTTTAAATTGTTTTCGGTGTTTGGACAGTTACATACTAAAGGGTGGCATTATTGTAGGTTCATAGGTTCATAGATTACTACTAAGCTAACTGCCCTTGCGGGCCATTTTAAGCCTAGCCAATTATCCCTTGTGAGACTCAAACCCTGCACCTTGTGTTTGTAAGGCAAACACCTTAACCATTAGGGCACCCTCCCACCCTGTACTCAATGATCAGCCTAATAAGTGCTGAATGCAGTTGAATGATCACATCCCTGGGCCTAGACACCATCAGCTTACCAATAAGCTGCATAGTGAAAAAGGGCTTTCTTACAATAGTGGCTACATGGTAGCAAAAACAGTTTGTTGTCCACATAGGTTCCTATCTACTAAATCAATTTTCAGGGGTGTGTTGCCAGTGCGATAGCTACAAGAGATCTTAAACTTGCCAAAGCAGACACAGTATACATGTTTTGGCATTTAGTTTTAGTCCGGGGTTGTAATACTAACTATTTGTTTTGAAAAGACCCATTTGGAGGATCGAGGATCTTGTTGTTTTCTGGAGAGTTTATGATGGCACTAAGTTTGCAGTTGTCTGTAAACTTACTCAGCTTAGCCACAAATCCTTTACATTGACTTTCATGACCAAGCAGTAGATGCCAAAGAAGAGAGGCCCTATGACTGAACCTTGGGGTATACCACTAGTAACAGGTCTTTTGGAAGAGGTAGAGCCTCCTACCCTAATTTACTGGGTTCTCTGTGTGAGCTATTTTGCTATCCAATGAGTTTGCATAGGTATTAACATTTAGCTGGGGCCTGCGTGTGGAATGGTTTTGAATGCCTTTGCAAGGTCTAAATATATGGTGTGTACTGATTTTTCCCTCATCTGTTGCTTCAGTAAACTTCTCAAAAGTAGACCAGGTTAAGCTGCCAGGGTCTACCCTTGATAAAAGCAAACTGGCTTAGATCAAGTGTTTAAAGGATTCCTCTGTCCTTATTTATTAATTCCATAATGATCTCCCTCCATAGTCTTGCAGAAGAGACTGGTCAGACCATTGGCTCTTTAATTTGCCTGGGTCTGTTGATGTGCCACCTTAGTGCAGGGGGTAACTGTGGCTGTCTTCCATTCCCCCATCACAAAACCTGTATGAAGACTGGTATTGAATAGCTTCTGTAGAGGGTTTGAAAGGTCTTGTTTCAGGCTGGTCAGTAGGCAGCCTGTTATATTATCCAGCCCCATTGAAGCAGTGTTCTTGGCCTTAGAAAAGGCTTTGAAGACTTGTTCTTGGAAGATTCGAGGGGTGGATATGAATACAGGTATGTGATCTAAAAATCTATCATACCAAAAGTTATATCTGAGTTAGTTCTGAACTAGGCCATGTGGCTATCAGTCGTCTTCCTTAACCTGCAAAATATGGTGGAAGAATGTTACATCTGCAGATGTCCATTGAGAGCACAGGCATGGCATGTCAAGGACCAAGAACATCAGGTAGGGTGACAAGCTGTCTTCTTCCTGCGATAGAAGATAAGTACCTCAATGTCAATAGTCTGTTAACTGCAGTGTTTTCCGCTATGAATCTAGCAACAAGGCTCTGGAGCCACAAGTTTGAACTCGTTCATCTAGAGCAGTAGCTACTAATTGTGGCTTTTTTCACGAATGTGTCAGCCTAGGACATTTATAAAGCAGACACTTGGACTGCTCTCCACACCTTTTCCAGACATTAGAGGTTGGATATACGAAACAGAAGCAGAGCAAGTTTTACCAGAGCAACTATGTGGGATGTGCTCTGAGCTCATAACCTGGGTGTTTCTCCTGCAGGCCTAGTATTCTTTGTGGAAGAATTAGTGCTGCTGCAGGGAACATAGTACATTTGTGTGACTAACATTGAGTACTGCTGTAGCAAATATGGTAGATTTGTTTGAGTAACCTTGAGTAAGGTGTATTGCTGTAGCAAATCTAGTAGATTTGTTTGAGCAAACTTGAGTAAGGAGTACTACTACTGCAAACCTGATATGTTCGTGAGTAGAAGATATAGTGAGTAATCAGTGTTGAAGTATGAGCTCCTCCTCTCTTACCCCTAGAAGTTCATGTAAAGTAATGTCTTTCGGCTTTTCCCGGCTAGGGGTCGCCACAGTGGAACTCCGGTCCGCTAATGATTGGCAGTAGGTTTTTATGGTGCCGAGGTGCCAGCCCAACCTTCAAGGAAGGCACACCCATTCACGCACGCATCTACCTGCATGTCTTTTAATGTCACTCGACCGCGGGGAGGACATGCAGATTCCACACAGGAGGCGGTTCAGCCAAGAATCGAACGGGAGAAACTCTTGCTGTGAGATGACACTAACTGCTGTACCACCACATATGTTTAAACAAGACATGTAGGAGCTGGAGGGGCCCATCATATTATATTATTTTTCCTTTTTCTTCTCTTCATTCATCCTACAAACAACATTTACTTGGTGGTTGAATGCTGCATGTTGCAGTGTAAACTGTCAAGTGACTTTCAGGACAGCATTAGAAAGGTGGCAGCCTACACTTCTTTCTTTCAGGAATTATTGATGCCAGAAATCAGTAATGTGGTTATTTGTCTCATGTTCTTAGTTATGCCAGTCGCTAAAGCTGGGGTGCAACACTTAGAGCAAGTTCAGACTTCAGTCTCGTATTGTTCAGTACTGCCTAATCTGGTTTTCCTTGCAGGCCTTCTTTTTGAATTTTTGAGTAATTGTGCTTCTTCTTTTTCCCTTGACCGTACATAAGCAAATTGGCTGACCAGAAAACTATCATTCTCTGTGCACAGGATGGGTGAGTCAGTACAGCCCACTTATTCACACCTTCCACTCACCTACACCTGCACTGCTCTTTTAACTCAGGTCATCTGTGTCATAGTCAAAACTTCATCCCTCTTTGTCCCAGAACTAGGGTCCCTCCAAAGAACTTTGACCTTATATTTATGGCTTTGTAGGGCTTACTTGCCTGTCTGATCTTTCTTGTTTTACTTGTAGAGTAACACTGGTTCTTTGTAAAAGCTTCTTCAAGCAATGTAGACGCAAAGAACTGAGCTGGATGAGTCTCGTCAGGATGACAGCAGTAGAAGTGTAATGGGGCCTACCTGGAAATCTCACTGCGTGTTGTCTCTGGAAATTGCAAAGCTGTTAACTGCAAAATTCATGCTAGCTAAATGTCTAAAGTAACTCCCTTTTCCAAAGAAGTGAAATGCAGGATGTCCTGTCAAACTCCTTTAATTCTAGAAAATTAGTCTTCCTGTCGTCATGCTGGTTATGTAATTGTTTTTGGCTGTTTTTCAGGTTTATAAAAGTGCCAGTAAACGAAAGGCCCACATCTTGAAGAATCATCCAGGTTCTGAGCTCCCTCCTAGCATAAGGAAGCTACGTCCTGCTGGTCCTGGAGAACCGGATCCCATGTTGAGCACGCACACACAGCTAACTGGAACAATTGCTGTAGCGCCAGTCTGCTGCCCACATTGCTCCAAGCAGTACAGTAGCAAGGTGAGAGCAAGCAGGACATCGTGCTTGCTTGTCATTTTCTATTGGGGATTTAGTTATATTATGTGGAATTTGGCTTCTCTTCCAAGACTGATGCATTATGTAATGTCTTACAGTTCTCTTTTTAACCTTTGTTGCTTGGTTCTAAACTTTTACAGCTACTACTTTAGTGTTTTTTTAATATATTTGTTGTGTTTTGTGTAATAGGGTGAAAGCATGGAAGTCTCACAAGTCCACTACCTTTACCGTTAGTGTTTTTTCTTAACTTCATTACCCTCTAAGAAAATGAATGAAAATGCAAAGTAGTTGTACTAACCCAGATCTACGAGGAATCTTAATACGGTGAAGTGCCTTGGCAGTTAAAGTTGAATAAAGGGGTGAGAGATGAATAACTGATAATGCAATGGCCCCAGAAAGGCAAGGGAAAGAGGATGAGAGACTAGATGAAAAAAAAATAGAGTTGGTAAGCGAACAAGGAATTTAGTCAAGGAAGATTAATATTTGAAGATCACACAAGGAGATTACAAGTTCTAGGGTAGGAAGGGAAAAGTAGTTGATAGAAATATTGAGCCATGAGTAGGTTCAGCCATGTGGTTCTGGGCTGTACTAAAAAGGACAAATTCTGGATCTGGTCCTAAGCAGGATGGGAGGAGATAAGAAGGACCAGGCTAAAAGTGCAATTTGCCAATAGTGATTTTGCCACTTGAAGAAAAGGCTGTGATTTGGTATTTGAGTGGGGTGGATTATAATGCACTGGGTGAGAAAGTTAATGATGAGTTGGGGGACTAAGACAAATCAAGGAAATAACTAAGCTCTGGGAATGGGTCAAGGATGTGGCTGAAGTATTAAGGAACATACTGAGAGAGGTAAAGGATAGTGTAGCCACACAGGATGGGGTTGCTAGAGATTAGAGTAAAAGGGCATGCAAAAGATGGAAGGTGAGGAGATGGAGAGGTGGAGAAGGTATATTGCATAAAATTCAAGTTCAAAGTTAAATAAGTGCTTGTCTTGTAAGCATAGTTACAAAATTAACCTGAAACAGTGAAAACCAATAAAATGACTAACAATAAATCAAATGCTATTAAGTAATCATCATGCTAGTACAACCAAAAGCAGATTGTACAAATGAATAGTGAATACAATGAGTATAACCATTTCAAATTTTGTGAAAAGTCTAAAATGTCTGTGTTGGACAAATGTAACAAAAAATATTGTTGCATTAAAACAGACTGTTGGACCTCTTTTGGCTTCAAAATTAAGTGCATGTCTTCTACTTAAGTGGAATTCAAGATGATTCATCAGAAGTACTTAAGGTGGATCTAGCTCTGTGGAATAGAGGGATGGAACCCTTATGACTTAGATGACCTGATTCTGACTAGCAGCTCGGACATTGGAGGAGTGAGGGGTGAGAAACAATGACTTTGCCAGCTGGCCCACTCCTCGAGGGAAGAAGGAATTTCTGCCCATGAGACAGATCTATCCTCTGGGATGGAGATGTGCCATTATCAAGAAGGCAGATTGCTAGTAAAATTATGGTATGTGAGGGGGATTGGCACTAACTGACATTATGTGCAGTGATGCACATGATGTTACTAGCACTACCCATTTAGGCAATACCAAAAAAATCTCCTGGTGTGTGGGACCAATGTTTGTGACTGCAGGCTCTTCCTCACCACTTCCTCTGCCTACTCTACTATTGGTGCACAGAGGATACTTAAGGAAAAATAGTGCAGCTGGGCAGCTAATGGTCACCTAGGGGTGGGGGGCATGCAAATGAAGATCTAACAAATGTATGTTGACTGAAAGTAATACTTGGACAGTCTCAGGAAAAAGGGATTTTTTTTAATTACTCGAGGTTCAATTACTAATAACCCATTTACTCACAGCTCAACACTCAACTGTATAATCAAGTGTGAATGCCTTGCTCCCTCTCAGATGGGACTGTAGATATATTTTTTCTGAGTTGTATAACTTTGAAAGCAGTATTTTTATAGTCTAGTGGTATGGAGGCAGAGCCCCCATGTCAGTGAGGTGCAGGGTGCTTGCCCTTCCTGAAAAAAAAAAACTGGTTGCTGATTACAAACTTGTGTTGAGGAATTGGCTGTAAGTTGGCAATCACCATCAATTGATGTTTGAGTTAGTAGAATAGAACCAGAGAAAAGCTGAACCCAGATATAACAATCCATATACAGCAGTCAGACAAACTGCAAGGCATATATTTGGCTAAAAAAGTCAAATAAAACTACCAGACAATTGAAAGAAAATCAAGAGAACAAGTATGCTCTCATAAAGGCTGCATCTATTCATTGTCTGGTAACCCATTTTATCCTTTATTGGGTCATTGGCAGTTTAACCTGTCCCATTAGTTTGTGGGAGCAAGACATTGAAACTTATTCTGGACAGGGCAATGGTGTCACAGAATGTATATTCACCTATGGGCAGTTTGGAAGATCACCATTTAACCCACTTGCATGCCTTTGGGAACTAGGAGGAAGCTCTGAATGAAACTAGAACACATGGAGAAACCACATGTGAATACAAGGAGGGCATGACTCTGCACAGAAAACACCCCTCTACCCGTTGTTCCCACATCTCTCAAGCAAGCTGCCAAAAACTCAGCAGCTAGCAAAATTCAGGTTGTTTATAGGGTGTGCAAAATATCCTCACAAATAGAGAGCACACTTCCTGGAGGAAAGTTGCATAAAAATTAAGATTTAAAACAAGCAAGCAAGATCCATATAATCCAGTCACAGCAGTAGATCCAGTTTACTGTGAATTCCTGATGTTATGCAGATGAAATGTAGTACGTCTGGCAAGCCTGCTTATCACAGACCTAGAGCAATCATACACAGTATACTCATTGCTCCCAGATTGATGTTATTTGTATTGTTAAGCATCACTTGAATTGTCTCATTTCAATTGCATATCCTTGTGTTCTATTATATTGCTAAATGTGTCTTGCATGTTTTGTATTATTTTGTTTTACATGTTTTACTTTAATTTACCCGGGTCCTCACTGAAAAAGGTCAGAAGACCAGCTCACTTAACTTTGCTTACAAATTGAAAATAGAAGTGTGTATGTGTACACACACACACACACACACACACACACACACACACACACACACACACACACACAGTATATAACAGTGTGTATGAAACACACACACATATTGCTTCCATACTACTCCTAGAGTGTAAAGTTGATAAAGTAACAAGTGGTGTAATTCAAAATCCCATGCTGTGAACTATACAATCACTGATTTATGTGATTTCCTTTCCTCTTTTTAAAAGCTTCTTTTCTCTGCAGGTGTGTGTATGGATTTGTGGAGTTGGCGTATATATGTGTAAGTAAGGGAGGTAGGAAACGAAATCCCCCATGTAGGGGGATACATCAGTTTTGGTGGGTGGTATGTATTTCTTGTACTTCAGCTATGGATTTTGTAGTACAGGAAAAGTAACGTGTTTGATAGTTCACATAAACTAGACCCCAGTGTATACCATTCATGTATTTTCTAAGATTAGATTACTGCTGTTTCTAATATATTTTCAGTGGGATTCAGTAATTGGAATAATTTATCGTAGGGCTTTATTTGGATGTTTACAAATGTGCTTTCTTATGGCTAGTTTTCTTCTCTAGTTGTTTGGTAAGTAATAGTATCTCGTAGTTAGTAGCATTGTATTAGTAGTGTAGTGAGGCTTATGTACAATCTAATTAGTTTCATGAAGTAGTAATGCTTTTGTCTAATCATAGTGCACATTTTTAGATTCTTGCCCATTTTATAAGTAATGCTTTTTGTTCCCATTTAGTTTAAGTTGTACAGTTTTTCATGTGTTTTTAATAGTGTGAAACCTCATTGTCTAGAGATTTGATTTAGTTGGGCAGTGTTTTTTTTTTTTTTTTTGAATGTTTGATTTATGTTTCTATTTTGTTTGTGCTGCTTGTAACATGTCACATTTTTTTTCTTATTAATGTGAAAGATTTCTTAATTGATGGTGTGGGTATGGTGTGATACATGTTTTGACACATGTAGGATGATGATAAAAGTACCTACACTTCTGATTAGATAGAATCTTTGTCGCAACTTTTTATCAGTGTGAAGTGTTTTGTATAAGCACTAGTCTGGTCTAAAATGTTTATTATATACAAACAAAATTAAATGTAGGTTCTTTCAAACAAAAAATCTTAATATTTAACCAAAAGCGCAAGAAGTAAATTTAATTCAGTCTTGCATTGCTGACAAACATTCTTTATTTGTAGATCTACCTGGATTTCTCAGTCAAGAGCAATTTCCAGTTTCTTCTTCCAAACCTTCCTTTATTGTGGTTGACTCTGTCTGTCTGAGACATTGCTCGAAACACCAAATCCCCTTCCATAAAGAGAAAATGCTCTCTGGTTCGGCTTCTTGCAGCCCTCTTTTTTATATTAAGTTCACTTGCTCATTAAACACAACTGTTCTAATGCAGACAGATATCCTTCTGTTCTTTAATGTTTCTGTAAAGCTGCACTTGCTTCTTTCTCATTTAAAGAAACATCACTGCATTTACAAGGAATGAAATGCTATGACTTATAGGTTCATAGGTTTATAGGTTAGTACTAGGCTAACTGCCCTTGCAAGCCATTTTAAGCCTACCCAATTATCCCCTGTGAGATTCAAACCCTGTACCTTGTGTTTGCAAGGCAAACACCTTAACCATTAGGCCATCCTCCCAACCCCTTAGATTAATACTAGGCTAACTACCCTTTTTGGGCAATTTGAAGCCTAGCCAGTTATCCCATGTGAGAATCAAACCCTGCACCTTGTGTCTTTAAAGTAAGCACCTTAACCATTATGTCAAGAAAACTCTGTCTTGTAATTTTAACAGTAAAAGAATTTATAATTTAGAAGTTCATAAAAGTAGATATACAAAACAAATTATGCGATCTGTACAAACAGTAGTTCAAACATTTAGTGTTAGAAGCTTAAGTTAATAGATCAGCCCTTAAGGGTGAGCTGTAATGCATTTGGTGATGAAAGTCAGCAAGTCTGTATTTACATCCTGCTTGCTGACATTGTACAGTACTGTAATGTATTACAATGGTTTGGAATTTGTTGTCTTTACTATATGCAGTAGACAGGATGTTAAGTGAAATAAGAAGAGGAAAAAATTTGGTTGGGGGATTACTGTTCTGCCTTATGTTAATAAAACTGTGTTTGGACCCCACTTCCTGACAGCTATCAGCCCCCCCCCCCCAATCGGGTGACTCTTTTGTTCTCACAGATTGAGAACCATTCCAGATCCATTTGCACACTGTGAGACAAGACAGTAACTGAGACTGTCAATCAGGCAGTCATCAGAGCTTTTCTGTTTACAGACCCAACCCATCATCCGGTGGCTGACAGTACCCATGTCACCATAGAAGGCTGCCACACATGCTACTGTCACAAGAGCTAATATCACTAGCTAGGCAGCATTAAGATAACATCCTGTCTGTGTCTGTAATTGTTGCCTCCAAGCCTGTGCTTGCATGTGACAAATGGGTGAAAGGAGCTATCACTCCCACCCTGAAGAGGACAAGCCGGCATGAGATGTTCATTCCTTTCCTCCCTCACCCATTTCTTGCAGTACATAAGCTGCTAATTGAACTCAAGTCATGTGAGTTACAGTCAAGACTCAGTCCCTCTGCTCCACAAAACTGATAGCTGAGCCCTTAATAAACTTTTATGTATTTTTGATTGCTTTAAATGTGGGTAAGAAAAGCACATACTCTGCCTTAGTACATATAGTTTCTTTAAATGTTGATCTAAATTCAATGTAGGATTGCCTAATCTCCTTCACACACACTTGAACAGGCCATTGACTCTCCTGGTGGAACATAGTTTACATTTGTTAATTGGTTCTTCATGTAAACCATGTTTTCTGTCCCATTTTGCAGCTGACTGTCTGCTGCCACCAGCTCCTGTCCTTGTTCACCAGGTCTGTCAGACCTACCTTTGCCTCCCCAGGCTCAATCTGACCAAAGTCTGGGGCCAGTGAATAAATTGAGGACATTGGTGCAGTCATACTGCTGCTGAGAAATGTGCCCTATTCCCCACCACCCTAAGGCAGCCTTGCAAGCTCTGCAGTTGCTGCCTACAGGATGCTGATGTGCACATCTGCCCATCCGCAGCCTCCCAAGAGGTATACCATACTCCATATAGTATACCTCCTAATAGTTGTACCATTTACAGCATTGAGCTTACCAGGCTCTTAGTGCTAATGCAGTGAGCCAAGGTTACCTCCTTCACCGCAGGATGGGTAAGCCATTGTTGAACACTCATTCCCATCCTTTCCTGTGTTGCGCCTCCAGCACCTGTGATGCTAGTTGAACACAGGTCAGTTGTGGTGAATTAAGGGCTTTATTGTTCTGTGCTATGGGGCCAGCTAACACGTTCATAGTTCTAAGTTACTGATTAGCAAATTAATTAACTGAAGGATAATTTCATTAGAACAGCATTGCAGTTAGCATCCTCCCCTAGTTTAATTGCATTTTTTTCAGTTAGTTTAAAACATCATACTTAAACATTTTTACTCTTTCCCTTTACACATTTTAAGAAGTTTTTTTGAAATGACAAATGAAAAAAATGCCAAGTCTGGTTTCGCTCTAAAATTTCTTGTTTCTACAAATTAATTCTTGTCATTTTTTGTATACGTGAATATATATATATATATATATATATATATATATATATATATATATATATATATATATATATATACACACACACACACATTTTTTCTCTCTCTGTGTATATATATATATATATATATATATATATATATATATATATATATGTATGTACACACACACATATCTCAATCCCTCAGAGCCACATGCTCCAGGGCACTAAACCTTGTCATCACAATGAACAAAACATGTTGGAGGGATAGGTCCCTGACCCAGAGACTCCCCAGATTCTGCAATAGACTTGCACATACATGTCAAGCAGAGTGCCTCTTTGGCCCTTTTCAAAAGGAACCTTGATGATTGGATGGGAGATAGGAAATTCACCCTGGGGATCAAGTCAGTCGCCCTGCTAGACTGGGGTCCAGGAAAGTAAATATTGTTGGAAGAAATGGCCAGGGAATTGTTATTGCTAGGCTTGTATAGGCCCTAGGGCCGATAGCCTAGTACTAATCTATGAACCTATGTACGTGTGTGTGTATGTGTATATGTGTATATATATATATATATATATATATATATATATATATATATATATATATATACATATGTGTGTGTGTATTTTTTATTTATTTTTTTTTTATTTTTTTTGTAAATGGCTATGGAAAATTTTCCTTGTGTGCAAATGCACTCTTAAAGAAGCCTTTTCTTGTTTTGCATCTGTTGCTTCAAATGTTATACTTGGAGATTGTTTGGTTAAGGCAATATAATTATCCATTTATAGTAATGTGTAAAATTAATCTTGGTGTCTTCTGTACCATTGCTTGGCCAAAACGCATGCCTTTATTGAATAACAAGGAAACGACAAAAGAGGAGATGTCTAATGTTTCAAGTTGAAGTAGGAAACAGCCCTCCTACAACATATAATCCTTTTGGTAAAATTCCTTTTTCAAAATTAATCATTTGGGTATGGCACCCATTGAAGAGGTATAGAGGCTTTTGTTGAGGAAGGTGAGAAACTAGAAAACATTTTCCAAGTTAATGTCCTCTGTATTTAAGAAATGTAATATGTTAAGTAAGAGGTTACTTGTTAGTTTCTGTCATTAATAAATCTACCAAGATATGAAAGCAGTTTAAATGTAAGACTTTTATTCTCAGAACAGATTGACAGCATCTCGCATGATCTAGACAACTATCTCGCATGATCTAGACAACTAACATGGCTAAACCAGGCACTTAACTACATGGAAAAGGGTATTCTGGAACATACCTTTCACTCCTAATTTGCATTTTTCAGCATACATATGCAGTTATTATTCAGACACTGCTTGTACTCATTACATTGTAGCGTATTTCCATGACAGTACTGTTCCCATTTTTTTTATTCATGCAGTCACACAAACAAGGCTGCATCCATTATGAAACACATAGCAAGATAAGGTCAAACTATAGAGACATGTTTCAAACTATAGAGACATGTTTGTATCTAACTGCTTCACTCAGCCAAGCAACATTCTACAATATTCCTTTATTTTTTAACAAACCAGTGCTGTGAGCTTTTTCAAAGAGGCAACATGTAGTTAATATACACATGCCTTTCAGAATACAGACATGTTTGTAGTCTGAAATACAGAAATCCATTTTGTCGGATGTAATGTCTGAAATAAATAGTTCTAGTTGAGAAAATCTATTTTCACACTTAGTTTTTAGTACTTTTCCTAGCAACATAATTCAGCAGAGTGACTGTGTCCCTTTCTTTTTTTTTTTTTTGAGTTCTCTTTTGAATTAATGGATTTCCTTTATTCTCCTCTCCGCAATCTTTTAAATTCATTAAACTGCCCATTCTATAAAGGGGCATGACTAGAAGGCATTTCCATGGATTTTGTTTGGGGGGGGGCATTCTTAAAAGTGGGAGATGGTTGTACATAGATCTTGTCCATTTCCTTGGCAGATTTGCCGATAGTTCTGGAATATTACTTTTTTTGTTTGTTTTTTTATCCTAGGGATTTCTTCCTCCTCTGCTATTAAGGTACATTTCTCTTGTCACTATGTTGGATGTTAAATATTGAGAGCTGCCACTCTCTTTTCTTTCATCACTTGTGTTTAGTTTTTGAAAGAAGATGGTCTTAATATTTCCCTCTTTCAGTAATGACTCTTGGGGTTTCCTGCCAAGTAGAACCCTAAGGGTGTCCCAGTTTACCAGATGCTTCACCTTCCTCATGGTATGGTAGATACTCTCCCCTTCTAATGTCAGTAGTATCATTCATTGTCAGCCAGCACCATATTGGGTTAAGTGTTATTGATATATGCATTTCAGTACACTGGTAATTGCCAAAAACAGATAAATTCGGATAAACATGCCATTAGGGAACACTTCTATTCATTGCTGACTTGTTTTCCTGTTTCTGTAAATGGGAGGAAAGGTCAATAATTGTTTGGGGTGTGAAAAACGAATTCATGCAAGCATTTCCTCCTCTCTGCTTTGTCTGAGTGTAGAGCGTGACATGCCCTACTCCTCCCCGTTTTGAATTTTCCAATTCCCATACAGCTGTACACAGAGCTGAATCCTTAGAAAGGTTCCTGGATAAAAAAATGATCTTGCGTTTGGTCTAGATATACTGTGATGTCCATCATTTTCACTACTGATCTGACTAGAAAAAGAAAAGAGAAGTGGCCTAAGGATAAGGGAGCTAAAGGTACTGATGACGCAATGTCTGTGTCCAGTAAGATAGTTGAAGGAGGTGAGGCACTTTTGCAATCCCCTTTGATGACATCCACTACTGGGGTGGTATCCGGCATGACCACTTGGATGTTCACTGTATCTGTCTCGGCCCCCACTTCTGCTTGAGCTGAGCCTTTGCAGTGTCAGTTGCGTCCAGAGTCACTGTACAGCCACTGGTTTCTGAAGCCAGAATACGGGTTACCAAGGGGGGAGAGCTGTATTTCCCCGCATTTTCAATATTGAAGTTTCTTGGGAACTGGATTCAGGTGGCACCTTTCCACCCTTATCCTGAAGCCTCTTTGATGCCACATCCAAACCATTGCAGCAAATGTCTGTCCGTCCCATTGTCAACTGCATTCTCCTAAACCACATTCCTCTTAGGAACACCTACAGGACATGGTCAGACTAGCCGAGGATGTCATGGGTTTCATCCAGACAGGACAACCTTAAAATTAGGAATCTATGCTATTTAAAAGGAAAAAGGACATTTCTTCGGCAGGAGATTTTTCATTCCACAGACTCTTGAGAAAGAAAAGTTGGTATATATTAACCATCATTTCCATAGATCTTGTACTAACTCTGAGTCTGAAGATACATTGGCTTCAACCTCACCATTTGAGGACCTTTCTCTTGAGGACAGCCTACATAGGATTGAGCCCTTTAACTAAGAGGCTCAGGAATTATGTCAGTCTGAGAAAAGATTCACCTCTAAGCCTCATACTGATTTTCCAGTGATTGACATATTGGATGATGTGGTCTTTGACACATCTCTGCAGCTGGATTCCTAGCCCTTGTCTCTAAGAAACCTGGTCATTTCTAGAGTGCTTGAGTCCCATAAGAATATGTATAGAATCCCTATTGCAGATCCAGAAGTGGTGTCTTCTGATTCCAAGGGATCCAGGGCCACTGTTCAGGAACCCTCAGCCAACTGATAAGGAGAGCAGAGCTTTTGTCCACTTTGGGAGGAAATAACTACACATCAACTAACCATAGCCATGAGGGCTCTAAACTGCCAGTTTTATTTGATTAAGTTTTAGGAATCCCTCCTAGATCAGATAATCAGAAAGCAGAGGGTATTGGAGATAAAGCTTCCCAGAAGGAAATGCTTGATTTATGCAACACCAGCTCCCAGATGGCAAAGCATTCCTTAAAATGTGGCTATGATGCTTTGGATGGATTCAGTAGGGTAGCTATCACAGGGTCTTGAAACCTGTCAGGCTGTTGGACCCCACCTCCACTCTCCAAGCATATTAAAATGGAGATCTATTTTTTATAAACATCTTTATTAAATCACAACTGAAATGTTGACACAGGTACACATACATTAATGCAAAAGAAAACAAAACCATGGTACCTTTTTATG
This sequence comes from Protopterus annectens, assembly GCF_019279795.1. NCBI lineage: Eukaryota > Metazoa > Chordata > Ceratodontiformes > Protopteridae > Protopterus > Protopterus annectens. The sequence goes on from NC_056741.1 coordinate 1,499,464,609, forward strand.
TAGAATACACATGAATCCTTTTTATCTATTATCATTCACTCCAACATTACATACATTGTTCTGGTCTGTATTAGAACATTGAAGTTTTAAAACTTTGAATGTTCTAATATCGACCCTTATTCAGCGAACACTGAAAAGGGCGAAGCTGCAGAAAAACGATTTTTTTCCTAGGGAAAGAATTTGGTTGTCCGTTTGTCGAATCGCTATTTTCAGGACTGTGGTGGAAAGTTACGGGTCGAGTTCAGGTAAGTGTGCGATTGGGCATAGGTTAGGTGAGTTAGGGTTAGGGTGCGGATCAGGTAAGTGTGCAATTGTGTGGACATGAGGGTTAGGGTGGGGTAGGTGGGTTAGGGTGCAGGTGAGGTGAGTGTGCGATAGTGACGGACCTTAGGATTAGGGTTTGGGTTAAGGTAAGTGGATAGATAGTGGTGTATGTACAGTTTAGTGTAGGGTTAGATGTAAGATATTAGGTGGATGTGTGTGGATTGCTGTTTGTTTGGTGTGCTTTTGTTGTGTGTATGTGTTTCAGAACAGCAATTTTTTTTCCCTAGGAAAAAGGGGAAGTGGGCAACATTTTCAAAGGCAGGGTTGTTTTTTCTCATAGTAGATTTCACAACCTGAAGGAATTATTGAACAGTAGGGTAAGTAGGATGGAAACTGGTTCTAACTGTACTTTTATTCATCTGCTTTTACTGTATTTGTGTTTCTTCCTACTTTATTACCGAGGCCATTGACTACAACTCTGATTTGCGATATATAACAATAAGTATCGTTTTCTGTGCTTTTAAACTGTTTTTTTTTTTTTTTTTTTTTTGAGTGTGTCTGCTTTATTTTCTGGGGGGGGAAATATATATATATATATATATATATATATATATATATATACACACACACACACACACACACACACACACACACACACACACACACACACATGTTTCCCGTCTTTCTAAGCTAGTATAGTCCAGTTTTCAGGTTAGTGCTGAATTCAGGGCTGTGTTACAAATCTCTGTGTTTGCCCATACCTTACTTGGATAGAAGGAAGTTTCTCAGTTCACCTGTGAGAAAGCGGAGCTTTGAGCAGCCTATCTGTCCCTGGAGGAGTGGTTTCAGCCCAGAAATTAGTACTTTATTGGCCATTTTGGGCTAGTTTCTATCTCTTTCATTTCCCTACTATAAATACCGTATTTGCCCGGTTTTGCACAATAGGTAGCTAGGGTAAAACTATTCCCGGCTCCACAAAGTCTCCTCTTCAGTTTTTCCCTTGGAACGAGACAAACTTTCAACTTAAGCACTCAAGCCATTCATTTCTCAGCCCAGCACTTGCTCAAAACTTATAGCAAGCACTTATAAACCCTAGCACTAGACCCTCTTGTACTGTACAGAAGGACAAGGCTCTCTATTCGACCTTACCACAGCCATCCAGTCAAACAGTTCACTGTATCTATCCAGGCATGTCCAAAGGGCAGTTTCAGATGTACTCTCCAGTCCAACTGGTGAATCTGGGCATTTTGAGGCAATGTTACAACTGCCTCATGTACACAGACAACCCCCTCCTCCTACCACCAAACACTAATACATGCGAGAGATGCAGTTATACAGCCAAACTAGAGGCTAAGCTCTCTCAACCCAAGACTGGATCCGACAGTCAAGAGGAGAAGGGAAATACTTGCATCACACCACCAGTCTTACATAGACCCATTAAACCAGCACCGGCAAAAAACGCACATAAATACATGAAAATATACTTGGAGGATCTAAATAAAAATCTGCAAAACCAGCAGAGACCTGCAAAGCAAACATCCAAGCAACCTCCACCCCTCAACACAAACCATGAAACGCATACTTCACAAAACCAGTGTGCCATGCAATCACAGCCCTTAAGGCAAAATAACATACCCAACATACTAGTAATAGGTGACTCTATAGTCAGGCACAGTGACGTCCCACTCACTAGGCTGAATAAGGAGAAGGTTACTGTTAGCTGCCTGTCGGGTGCCAGGATCCGCCACATAACAAAAGCACTCAGGTCACTCCAGAACAAGTACAAATATGACTCTGTCATTGTCCATGTTGGTGTGAATGACCTGAGCCGTACCTCCCTGGACTACATGAAAAGAGACATGGAAGAGCTCTCTGATCACGTAGCCCAGGCCGGTATGACCCTGACCCTGAGTAGCATCCTGCCCACACCAAGAATGATACCACGGTATAAAGAAAAAATTCTCGATTTCAACAATTGGCTAAGTTTCTGGTGTCATTCAAAGGGGATCCAGTGTTGCCCGCCTGGGATGACATGCTCGACAAGCCACGCTGCTTCGCTAGAGATGGCTTGCACCTGTCACCCTTAGGCTTTCAAATACTGGCCAAGGCTCTTGCCACCCCCATAGTGCCTTTTTTAGGCAAGGCTCAAAAGACAAACCCACCGCTGTAAATAGCACAAGTAACAAAAAACTGAGGGTAATGCTACTCAATGCCAGAAGCCTAAACCTCAAAATGCATGCACTCGAGGCACTCCTCAGTATGGAGAAAATTGATATATGTGGAGTAACAGAAACCTGGCTTTAGGTTCCAGAGAGCACCCCAGCACTGCCAGGCTACAACTCATACAATACATTTCGGCCACAGAACCCAAACCGAAATACAAAAGGCGGGGGCATATCCATATTCATCAAGGATACCCACACCTCCAGGTTAATGGCACAGCACGATGCTTCAGAGATCATCCACATGCAACTAACAATGGGCAAAACTGCAATTCAAATTGTAGCTTGCTATAGATCACCCACCATGTCCCAGCACCCCCATTCCGCATTTCTGGGAACACTGGGAAACATAAAGGTCCTACCAAACACCCTAATATTGGGTGATTTCAATTACCTAAACATTAACTGGGAGAACGACTCAAGTACTTAACTCTCTTGCCCAACTTTTCCTAGAATTTATAAACTCAAACGCCGTGGTTCAACTGGTCGACACTCCCACCAGAGGTGACCACATATTGGACCTTGTCATCACCAACATGGGCGACTGGTGTTCCACACCAGTGGATCAACCCCTCGCTGGTTAGATCTGACCATAAACAAATCACTTTGGATATCCATATTCTACCCCACCCCCGGACATGAAAGCCACCGTGCAAAACTTTTCAAAAGCAAACTTCACTTTACTTGAGACCGAGGTGGAAAGTTTCAAAGCCCCCATGCTAAAGGATAACACTGTCCAAGCTGCAAAATCCTTTACTAATGCATTCTACGGGCAGCTACAAGAATGCATGGATCGTGCCATCCCAAGCAAAACCAAAACTCACTCCTCCAAGAAAAGGAAACCAGTCTGGTGGACTCCTGCCATAAACAAGCTATACAATAGAAGGAGGAAACTAGTACAGAAAAGAGTAAAATCCCAAGAAGGGAAGACATCCCTGATCAGTATCAGCAAGAAACTATGATCCCTGATAAAATCATCCAAGGCGAGCTTTGAAAGAAAAATTGTCAAGGACTCCAAAGATAACCACAAGGTATTCTTTATCTATTTCAAGAATCTAAGTGGCAATGCTCAGATCTGCTCGGAATTAGTGCAGAATGGTACAAAATACACTGAACCGACCGATATTGTCAACATCTTGGCAGACAGGTTCAGCGCAAACTTCACCCCTCTCTCACCCCCAAAAGGGCCCATAACCCTACCAGAAGAATGTAGAGTCCTTGAAGTCAGACACTCAGGTTAAAACAGCCCTCTCCAAAGCCAAAAACACAGCATCAATGGGACCGGACGGTGTCCCAGGCTGCATCTTACACGAGCTCAAAGACAAACTAACCCCTCACCTAAACACACTGTTCAAACTTATCCTCTCCACAGGCTACATACCCATAGAGTGGCACACAGCAACGGTTATTCCACTCCACAAAGGTGAAGCCACAACAGACCCCGGGAACTATCGCCCTATAAGCCTGACTAGCTTGGTCTGCAAGGCTATGGAGTGCATCATCATGGAACTCATTAACAGAGACATTGGGAACCTCCAAACACTGGACCCTACCCAGTTTGGCTTTAAGGGCAGATCTTGCCTCCTAAACCTGGTGGACTTTTTTGAGACAGTTACCAAGGCTATAGATGAGGGAAAGGTGGTACACACAGCCTACTTAGGCCTCGCTAAGGCCTTCAACACCATTCCCTATTCTGGTATTATAGACAAGCTCACCAGCCTGAACATTAACTCCTACGTGACAAGATGGTTTGCTAACTGGCTCACGGACAGAACCCACATGGTGAGAGTTGCGGGAGCTAGGTCCGACTCTAAACCGGTTACAAGTGGCATTCCCAGGGCTCTGTCCTAGGACCCCTCCTGTTAGGCATATACTTCTCAGAGATACAGGCAAGCACAGGATGACTATGGCTAACAAAGTTCGCAGACGACTGTAAACTAGGGCTATAATTGACTCTCCGGCTGACACAGACATCCTCCAAAAGGGTCTCACTGAGACGGATACCTGGTGTCAAAATCATGGCCTCAAGCTAAATGCCAAAAAGTGCATAGTCATCCCCTTTGGAAAAAACAAAGTACCCATAAACTACCACATAGGTGGTAGTCCCCTAAATACGGAAAACGAAATAAGGGATCTGGGGACCCAAGTAGATAGTAATCTCACCGTTGATAATCACATTGCCAAAGTGGTTAGAAAATCCTTCTACGTGGCCCACCTAATCACAAAAGGGTTCACATCCAGATCAAAAGAGGTCGTTATGCCCCTCTACTCATCATACCCTTCTTAGAGTACAACGCCCCAATTGGGATGTACCTTACAAAACACCTGCAACAGCTGCAAAGACCACAGAAGTACCTCACCAAGAGGATCAATGGCCTCAAACAGATGCCCTATTCAGCTCGACTGAAGAAACTACAGTTGTACTCGGTTGCATACCGCCTTCTCAGAGGTTATCTCTACCTGACATACAAGGCCATGTCCAACCCAGAATTGATGGACATGCTCCACCTAAAGAAAACATTATCCCCTCGAGCCACACGCTCTAGGGATCTAAACCTCACCACAACAATAAATAGGATGTGCTGGAGGGATAGATGCCTGTCCCAGAGACTTCCCATGCTTTCGAACAAGATCCCAGTCTACATTAGGCAGAGCTCCTCGCTAACACTCTTCAAAAAGAAACCTTGACGAGTGGATGGGAAACAGAAGGTTTACCTCAGGGATCACTTCTGTGGCTCTGCTGGACAGAGGCACAGGGAACTAATCTAAGGGGGCGGCGAAAGCCAACACATTCTGGCTAGGCTTATAAATGCCTTCGGGCATATAGCCTAATACCCACCTATGAACACAGTAGGCACCTTTAGATGTGGAAGGTGCAAGGTGTGTGACAAAGTCAAGAACATTTCAGATACTTTGATTAATGGAAATAAGTTCATTTCCCTGAGATTTTACAATTGCAGTACCAGTGGGGTTGGTTATGCCATTGGATGTGATTGTCTACCTGTAAAGTGGCATATAGGCCAAACCAGAATAATGGTGAAAAGAAGAATTATGGAGCATTTGGGGGATGTGAGGCATGTTAGGCTTAATTATCCTGTGGCCCAGCATTTCCACGCTATTCACAATGGTAACACCTAGCAGTCTATTTTTTTCTGTTTTAAACAAACCTTGTGCAGTACAAGGCATGGAATATGGGCGCATTTTGTTAAGGATGGAAAGTCGATAAATTAATGTTGGAAGGCCCTATGGGCTTAATATGGAGTTAGATTTACATGTATAGGGTGAAATGTTTAAGTATGCATTATTTTATAAATGCATAGACATATAGGATGAATAATTTATATGTATAGAGTAAAATATTTAAATATTTAAGCATTTGTTAATCTAAATATGTATAGGTGCATTGGCTTGAACTTCTTAAACTATTAAATTAAGGGGTTGCATTTTAAAAGTTTTTTGATGCACTTTAAATGTTTCTGAAGCAATTTAATTGCTCAGGATGCACTTTAGATTTAAATTTTCTTGACTCACTGACTAATTGATCAACTATTGTCGGGCAAAATGTTTTAGTATTTGTTAATCTAGAGATGTACAAGTGCTTTTGCATGAACTTGCATTTTAACAGTTTTTGATGCACTTTAAATGTTTCTGAAGCATTTTAATTGCTCAGGATGCACTTTAGATTTAAAATGTATTTATTTATTTTATTTTTATTTTACATTTGTTGACCGGGTTAGTCTAGTTGGATATATGTCCATTTTCAGTAGAGGCCTGGGGAGAAAAGCTCCAGGTGATAAAAAAAATGCAGTTTTAACATACATACAGAGACAGTGACATATACAATCAAGATTATGCTAAAAAGGCTATACATAACAAAAAGGTTGAGATAAAGGTATATACAGTCAGTATGCAGTATGGTACAAAGGTAAGGTACAGAAGTTATATTTGATGCACCAAGAGGAATTAAATTCAAAGTGTCTATTGGTTACAGTTCCTGATTTCATTGGTGGTAAGCAGCATTTAACTAATATAAAAAAGTAGAATTTCAGAGATGATACAAAATAAAGGAGAAAGAATTAGTCAGGTTTGCTACAAGGGCATAACCAGTGTGATTTCAGGTGTCTTGAGTTTTTGTTTAAAGAGCGGCAAGGAAGGAAGTGATGTAAGATCATCAAGTAGTAGGTTCCAGTTTTTACCAGCTGTGTTAGAGAACAGTGAGTCCCTTGCCAAGTTGTTGGACTTATGCTTAGTCATTTATTAGAAGATTGTAATGAATTAAGATTTTTTTATATGGGATTATAAGGTTTGAAAGTATAGGGGTGGTGTTTGGGTGATTTAGGATCTTGTGGGCTATGGTAAGTTGAGACAGTTGTAGCAGGTTTTGTAGTTCAAGCCAGCCCAGCTGCTTTAAATTCAGACAGTGATGGGTTCGGAAGGGATTACCAGTGGCAAATCTGGTGATGTGATTATAAGAGTTGGCCAATTTGAAAAGATTATTTTTAGATAGGTTAGTGTATATGGGGGAGGCATAAAAAAGTGTTGAGATAAGATGGGAGTGGGCAATTGTAGATCTTGCTGCTGGTGTAAGGAATGGCTTGATCCTATATAGGGACCCCATTTTTCTGTTGACTGTTTTTATAGTGTTATTAATATGGGTGTCAAAGCTGAGATTGTTGTCTATTGTAATACCTAGGAGTTTGGTGGTAGAGTCAGGGGATATGAGGGTGCCATTATTAGATACGACTGAGATCAGTGGGGAAGGACTTGCGAGTAGGTGTAAAGAGGAGGATCTTTGTTTTTTGGGTTTGAGGAGGAGGCAACATTTTGAGAACCAGGTCTCCAATGTGTTAAATACTTTCTGAGTTAGGGATTGCAGTTCTGATGCAGAGTTGGCTGAACATATGAGCATTGAATCGTCTGCGTATTGTATGCAGGTAGCTTCAGGAATAGCTAGGTATAGATCATTGATAAATATTGAGAATAGGAGAGGTCATAGAATGGAACCTTGAAGGGACCCTGAGGATTACTGGTAGGTGAGAAGAAAGACTATTCTCCCAGAGCACACTGTCTGCTGCCTATTAGTAAGGTAGGAAATAAACCATTGTATAGTCTGATTGCTAAGTGAAAGAGATTTCAGGATATTTATAAGAAGAGTATGGTTTACCATATCAAAGGCTTTTGAAAGATTAATAAAGAGTGCTGAAGAGAGAACATTGTCATTATGGTTTCTGTTAATGGAGTCAGTGAAGGATAGACGGGCAGTAGTAGTACTGTGAAGTGGTCTAAAGCCATGTTGGCTGTTAGCTAGTAAATTATGTTGAATTAAATGGTCAAGTAGCTGGTGATGAATGCATTTTTCCATTATTTTTGCTAAGGGTGATAGGGCAATAGGCCAATAGTTAGAGTATTCATTTGAGTTGCCCCCTTTATGTAGTGGTATAATGTGAGAGATGTCAGGGATGGTACCCTCATTTATGGTTCTATTAATGAGGATGGATGTAGGATGTGCTACTGATTTGGCTGCTTTTTGCAAATATTCAGCTGGAATTTGGTCAGCTGAAGGAGTACATGGCTTAAGTTTTTGGATAAGCTTAAAGATGAGTTTAGTAGATATGGGTTTCAGGTGGAAAGTAGGGAGGGGATTAGGAGAGGAGGGAAGAAGGCTAGAGTTATCAGGAGATAGCTGGCAGGCTAGAGATTGAATGGCCTCTGTAAAGAAGGTGTTGAAGGTATTAGCAGTTTGAATGGGAGTATTATGATTAGCATAATGTGGGGTTGGTGTACTAGAATGACCTGGGTGTAGGAATCTCTTGATACTCGCCCAGAACATTTGTGGATTATTTTGGTTTGTTTGTTGTAGTTTGCTATAAAGGTTCTTTTTATCTGAGAGAGTAGCCTTTTATGTTACATTTCTCAAGTGTCTAAAAGTTTGCTGGTCGGTAATATGTTTGGTAGCACGCCACCTAGACCAAGCTTTGTTTCTGACAAAGATTTTCTGTCTGGTTTCTTTTGTGAGCCAAGGGGCTGGTTTTGACTTGATTCTAATAGAGCGTTTTGGAGCATGCTGGTCAAAGATAGTCAAGAATTTTTCACTGAAGTATTTGACTGCCTCTTCAAGTGAGAGTATTTTTAGAGGAGTCCAGTCACAAACGTTCAACTCACATTGAAATAGTACTGGGTTAAAGTGTTTATTGGACCTTGAAGTTCTATATGTGGGAGGTTGGGAAATATCACTTTTTTGTCTGATAATGTAGGTCAAAGAGTGGTCACTAATGTCATCTGGTAAGATTCCTACCTTATATGTATGGAAATGGTTATTAATAAAAATCCAATCTAAGGTACTCTCTTTATTGTTTTGTTTGTTAAGTCTGGTAGAAGAGTTGATGATTTCAGTGAAGCTGTAGTGATAAATGTGAGAAGTAGGATGCTAAGTGTTGACAGACTTCCAATCAATATTAAAATCCCCTAGGATTATAGTTTCTTGTGGGAATGTTGATGAGATACAGCTGAGGATATCCTCAAGTGTGTTAGAATTATTGCTAGGAGACAGATAGATACAGATGATACATAATAATTTATTTGAGTTAAGCTGAATTTTGGAAATAAGGATTTCTGCCTTATTATCCTGAAGGGAATTATAAGGTGAAGTGGTAACTTGTAGGCTGTCTTTAAAAATAATTGCTACTCCCCCTCCCTTATGCTTTTTTCGGTCTTGGCTCAGTATATTGTAACCTGGTGGGATAATTTCATTGTCTTGAGTTCTAGGTTTTAACCAAGTTTCTGTCAAACATAGTATATCGAATGAGTGAACATCTAGGAGAGTGTGAAGATGGGGAATTTTATTGTTTACGCTGCGGCTATCAGGAGTAGGAGTGAGTTAGGGGGTTTGGTGGTGGTGACTGGAGTAAAGGAGTTTGGGATGACAAGATTCAATTGTTGAGACATTGATTGGGACAGGGTTAGGATGGATGTCTCCATCTTTTAAGATGTTTTGACTCATTGATTAATTGATCAACCATTGTAGGGCAAAATGTTTTAGTATTTGTTAATCTAGAGAAGCATACGTGCTTTTGTATTAACTTCCTAAATTATTATGTTAAATGCAATAGGAATGTAAGGGGTTGCACTTTATATGTTTTGATGCACTTTGACTTTTTCTGAAGCACTTGATTGCTCAGAATGTACTTTAGATTTTATTTTTTTTGACTCCCTGATTAATTGATCAATTATTGTATAAATGAATTGAATAATGAATGTAGTGAAATGTATATAAAGTACACCATTATTGTGCATGATTATTCCCTGGAAGGCTTGATGCCGAAGTACTAGGAACACAGTAAAAGTGGATGGTGACCGTTTCTCCAGTTGTTCAGTGTGTTTTTTCTTTCTTTGGTGAGTTGGTTCATGGAGTGATGTTTTTGGTACTTTCTAAATAACCAGCCACAATAAAAGGTAGTAAAATATTTTAATAATAAATAAAATGAATTAAAACATATACACTGAATGACTAATTCCAATAAACCACAGAGTTACACACAAAGGAATTATGAAAATAACACTGTAGGATAGATTTCACATTGATTGTAGAAAAAATCTTACTAACTGTAGTTCTCTAACTAGCTAAAGAGTAACTGTCCTTGTCTAATCTAATTAACTCAGTAAGGCAACATGATACTCTTACTTCTGCCATGAAGGATAAGAATTTATGCCCAGTGTTCAGGCTGTTGTCTGGTCCTTAGTGACTGGAATAACAACTCCTACTGCTATTTCTGAACAGCTCTGGAAAACAAACTGTGTGATAACTACTGATCTGGAAAACAAAAGGAGTCAGTTGCTTGGTTTTAATTTTGCTTATTGCTTGGGACTCCTTTGTTGAATTTTATCCTTATCATCACATAAGAAATTAAGTGATAACACCGTTATATAGCTTACCCCCTTCAGCATCCTGGATAGAGTTTCTGTTGGTCAAAAGTAATAGGTAACTGTGAACTTGTTTGTTGGTACTGTAATGAAGTGGCAGATTTTAAAAATGCCCTACTTTGTCAGAAATATTGGGGTGTCAACTGGCTGTAACTAAGGAAATTACTCTTTTGAGCCACAGGATCTGAATTGCCTAGACATAGTAAAGCCTTAGTAAGTTTAATTGTATTGGTTACCAAAAAATCAATTACTAGAAAATGGCATTCAAAATTTAAAGCAACAATTATTGAATATTGTAAAGAGATAAAAGAATTGGAAATGGGATTTTTAGAAAAGGGATGTAGCAAATTACATTGAAATAAATGGAATTTATGGGAGCAGTACTTGCAAAATAATGTTCAGGTGGAGGAGTGAGGTTTAAGGGAAGTAAGGAATTCAGCCGTTTATGAAGTGTCGGACTAAATGAGAGTCGTAAAAAAATGATTGTAAAATGAAAAAACCATTAGTTTGGTTTGTTTTCTTTTCTGGTAATGTGTGTGTGCCTATATCTTAAGTGATAATTTAATAAAAGTGTTTAACAAACATTGCATTTCTTTCATTCATTCCTATCAATAACAACTTTCCTGCTTCAAATTTAGTGCACTTAAAAAATTGGCATTGTACTTCAATTTACAAGTCTAAATACACTCTCCTTACTCATAAATCCACAAAAGAAATTATTTTTATTGTCTAGTGAGTCAACTCACTAGCATATAAGCAGGTGCCTGTCCCTGTCTACTCTTTTATCCTAGTGAGCCTCATTTTAAATCTGGGTTATCTTGCAAGTATGTTGGAGCCCCCCCCCCCAACAATCATTCAACTGATTTGAACATGCTTTTAAACAAAAAGGAAACGCTCCACAGACTTATAACAAAAAACATTCACTGGAAGGCAGCAGAAACACCACAATTAAAATAATTTGTATTTTTTTTTTAGAGATTTAGCACTTTTGTCCAAAGACTTCATCAAAACAAAAGGTGCAGTAAAAAATGCATTGAAATATACTGGTAAACAATTAACATTTAAATATTTGACCAATCAGCTACCATTTCCAGTTCCGTCTGTAGAACGCATTTAATTAATGACAATCTTGTATGTAAACCAGCCAGTGATAAATATGTTATTCTGAAAAATACTTTCTGGCAAGTTAAGATGCAAGCAGACAAATATCTTGGTATTAATGAAAGCTTCTCTATAATGTTTTTTTTTAGAATGGCATATTTAAATGTGGTTTTTACTGCACCTTTTATTCTGAAGTCTTTGAACAAAAGCGCTAAATCTCTGTGAATAAATACAAATTATTTTTCGCATGGTGTTTCTGCTGCCTTCCAGTGAATGTTTTTTGTTGTATGCTTTTAAACAAATCGAGTTTTTATTTGCCAACAACAATTGCATGGCAACATTTTAATTAATCTTTATTTTTAAGAAGGAAAAACAGACTTGAATGAAATTAGTCACAGCAGTTCTGATTTCCCTTTTTTTCAACATCCTTGCTTAGGCTGTTTTCTGCCCTTTGTTTCTGCCAATTAAGACTAGTAAAAGTCCCTAAATCATTCCCTGGTATTGATCTCCAAAACTGTTTAATTTGTTCCGCAGTGTGGTCTTTCCTCATCACTTCTGAACATCTCACTTCGTTCTACTGCATCCATTCCATTTGACTCGTACTTTCTTATAGCCTTAACTGTTTCGTGAAATTCAGTAAATGCTTTTAAAAACATTGTGAAAGAATATTTGAAATACAACCTTATAAAATAAAGAAACCTCAGTTACTACATTCTGTACTCTGTCGTGGAGAGCAGAAACTATCCACTTTGCTTTCTGGTGTGAGCTTAATAATTACGATAAAACATTTTCTGTTGTACCACTTTATACATTTTTATTGCAGCTTTAAAAGGACAACATTTGATCTTTCAGTTGTATGCCTCGGTATGCATTTTGGTTTATTCATACTTATTCATATTCCCAGACTGAGTCAGTATATACTGTCTGTGCTCCTGCTCTTCTATAATAGGTGTATTGTATAAACTAGTCAATTTTGCTAATTTGTCTTAAATGTAAAACACACAGTCCACTCCCTTCTACTTGGGCTGGTACCACACTAATTTTTGCTTTTTTCTGCTGGCTTGATCTTCCATATCTATCTGCTTCACTTTTCAAAAATCTCACATCATTCAACAAGTGATCATACTGCTTTTTCAAATCCACATACTCCTTTCATAATTTCTCTGTGGCGTCTGTCCCTGAGTTCATAGCATCCACAGTCTCTAAGTAATGCATTTTCAGTTTAGTAATGTATTCTACCAGCTGTATCATAACTCATCAAAATGTCCGTTACGTGTGCCAGGTGATCAGAATTAAAATGTTTTCAGCAAGCTGTCCAAGACTTGCTTAATATGATGTTTGACAGACATACAGAGCTGGCATAAGGAATGTTCCTATTAAGTTGCAACTATTAGTTAGGTCTGCCTATGTGTAACAACGTTTTACTAAATCTAGTGCGATTATTAGCTTAAAAAGTGATCACTAGAGGGTGGAAAGCTATTCAAATATAGGATGATTTATTGGGAAAAAAAAGAATAGGTTAGTTAGAGGGAAATCTACATATTCTTAAATAGCAAATGGTTGCATTTTAAGACATATTTGGAAGGAAGAGACTAGCCAAAGTGGGAGAGGGTAATTTCCTAAGTATAATTATTTTTTTCAAATAGATAAGGAGTATTTATATTTTTTTTGGAATGCAGAGGGAAAAACTGTCAAAATGTCAGAAATTGGAGTGTTAAAAGGAAATGTGTTATATATTGTGGACTGGATTTCTTAGTATTGCTGCTTGTGTGTGTGTGTGTATATGTATATATATATATATATATATATATCTGTGTGTGTGTGTGTGTATGTGGGTTACCTTCATTTCGTCGAAAACTCATTTGACTGATAAACATTTTAGTCGGACCACATGACTGAAACTTCATTTCACTGACCATTTCACTGACACTTCATTTCACTGACAATTAGTACTTGGCAGTGTCTAGAGCACTGTAAGACAAGTAAAAGGAATATGTCCTTTTCCCCACTGAAGTGCAACCCTGTAGTTAGTATACATGTGTATATGTGTGTATGTATATATATATATATATATATATATATATATATATATATATATATATAGTTAGGGGGTGCAGCTCCCCACTTACTTTGGTTTTACTAAAGAATATAAAACCAAAGGCAGAGAATATAACATGAAAGTAAGTGGGGGGCTGTGCCCCCCACCCCCTCCTAACTATATATACTCCATGCATACTCCTAAGAAACATTCCAGGCCACAGTCCTACACACCCTCCAGGTCATAAAAAAGTTTATCAGAAGAGGATGTGGATAGGATAATGCAAACATTTCTCGGAGCGCAGATCCAGATGGGGGCCATACTTGCTCTGTCCCCTATTGGATGTGTGAGTTTTCCAGCTACTTCTCATGTGATACTTTCTGCTTCTCCGATCCATCCTGCAGTTTTGGAGCCCCAGGATCTGACAGCCCTAAGAGGTCCAGAGTCAGTTCTGAAGAAAATCACTTCAACTCCAACAGCATCCGTGACGAGTTCTGCTCCTGTACCTTCAGATCGGAATGGGTCCCGGTGCTAAAGTACCAATGTTGGATCGATGTCCAGGATGTACTCTGTTATTGGATCCATCCTTGCCCCTTGGAGCCTTGGTGCTGGACAGCTTGGGTACGGTTCCAACCTCGAGGCACGGATCCAGTAGGAGTCATGATCTACCCATACTGGAAGTCTCGTTTCTGGTGCAGCTGGTCACTGCTTCTCTGGGACAGTCTGCCTTCGAGGTTGTGGAAAGGGCTTTTTCTATTTCTAGAGAACCAGTCTCTCACCCCTTGGATTCACTCCCTATTTCCTCCTCGTTTCCATGTTCTGAATCGATCATGCCTATTCCACAGGGACAGCCAGTTCCAGCTAGCTTCATTAGTTCCTTTAGAAGAACTCGCCCTCTCTTCAGATACATCCCTCGGAGGAGATCCATTGGAAGAGAACGTGCAAGAGGAGGCGCATAGATTGCCCATTGGAATCTCACTGAGGATACTAACTTTGATGAAGGAGAAGTGTTCCACAGATTACCACCAGATGATGTCTCCTTTGGAAACATATTAGAGATCCTAGGGCAGAAAGGTGCTTGGTCTTCCGATAATCCTTCTCCAGAGGAATCAATATTTTGGGAAGCTTTTGGTTCAGGCCCATCTGTGTCTTGGGTTACCCCCACAGCAGACAAGTCCATCAATTTAGTTTCCTGTTGGGCATGGAAGGAGCCGGATACCACTGAATCCATTCCTAGATGACCTAATAAATTCTTAGCTCCTCTTAACAATAGACCCCACTGGAGCAAAGGAGCCCCAATAGATGTTATGGTTGTGGCAGCAGCCACTAAAAAAAGATAGCAGAACAGAGTTCTTCTGTCCAGCCACCAAACAGAGAGTCGAGTGGTGGACAGATTTGGAAATCACATTTTTTGCCTCCGCGACCTTTGCCTTGAGGTCTCTTTACTACCTGGCACATTTCACAAGACTACAGAGAGATTTGACTAAGGAACTGTCAAATTCTCTGTCTGAGTTTATGTCTGCAGAGGATTTCAAAAGATCAGCCTCTCAACTGGCCACTGTTTTGACAGTTTCAAACACTTCCATGAAGTTGATCTCTGTCACACAGCTGAAAGTACCTCACAGGCTGCTGGTTCAAGCATCGCCAAAAGGAGACTTGGCTGGATGCGACTTTGCAGAGCCTTTCAAGATGTCTCATCAATGCTCCCTTTGGTGATGCATCTTTATGTGGTCCATCAGTAAAAAAAATGCTTACCTGCAGCAAACAAGAAGAAACAACTCTGTCTTCCATGGGAATCAAGTTTTGTACCCCTCAACTAACCTTTTCTAGGAATCAAAGAGGTGGTATGAAAATGTGGTTCCACAAATCTTAGGGACCTTTCTGAGATCTGCTTGGGGACAACTCCTCAGAGGTAGAGGAGGCAGTTCCAATGGTAGACGTCAACCTAGAGGCAGAGGAGGTCTGGAAAATCAGTGTTTCCTTGATTCCTTTCCAGACAGACCCTTACAGCTCTCCTGAAGTGTTGCCCGACTGTCAGGTAGTCGGGGAGCAATTGTCCTTGCACCCAGACACCTGGGCAAATATAACAGAAGATTCATGGGTGCTAAGAATAATATCCAGAAGTTCTTCCATTCCATTTTTGCAGCTCCCCTCTGCAAGAGAAAGAAGCCACCCAAAGTTCCACCCAGTCCGATAAAGGCAGCAGCACAAGAAATTCAAAAGCTGCTAGACAAAAGAGTCATCCATGAGGTCCCACCATACCAAATAGGATGTGAAACTTACTCGTGCTTCCTTTTAGTGACCAAAAGACAGGGGACCTTGGACCAATTCTGGATATAAGTAAATTGAATCAGTAAGTGAAAAAAATCAAAGTTTCAAATGATCATGTTACAGTCTATTCTGCCATTTCTTCGCAAGGTCGATTGGATGTGCTCTGTAGATCTTCAGGATGCATACTGCCACATCAGAGAAGACAGGCCCTCCAAAAGACATTTGTGCTTTTGGCTGGGAGCCAGTCACTACTAATTCAGGGCCGTGCCTTTTGGACTCATGACAGCCCCCAGGGTGTTTACCAAATATATGACATTGGTGGCAGCTGACCTGAGACTCAAAGGATTCCAAGTTTTTCCATATATAGACAACTAGCCCCTCCATGCATCTCCATTAACAATTCAGGGACTGTTTGCTCCAGATTTGTCAATCACTGGGAATAATGATAAATTATTCCAAATTAAAATTGACTACAGTTGAGAGCCTGGAGTTTACTGGTGCACATCTGAACACAGCAACGCAAATTGCATCATTATCAACTCATAGCATAGACTTGCTTAGATCTCAAGTTCATCAGATCCTTTTTTTATCTAGCTCCTCCAGCCAAATTCATTCTTCAAGCGCTGGAATCTATGGCAGCAGCAATAGTATTACTCCCCTTAGCACATTACTGTGCGTGTGTTCTTCATTGGACTCTAGCTGTTCAATGGTCTATTCTTCGACAACCCATATCCTTTCCAGTCAAGCTTACATGGATTTGCAAACACTGCATCTATTGGTGGATCCAGTTGGATGACCTTTATCTAGGTCGACCCTTTCTTCTACCTCCTTCACTGGCCACGGTGACTACGGATGCCTCCTAATTGGGGTGGCTTTTCCTGGGAAGGACGGTTCAAGGCACGTGGTCTGTCCATGACACCAATTCACTTATCCGTGTACTGGAGATGAGAGCAGTCCTTTTAGCACTGCAGGCATTCCAAGGTGCTCTTCCTGTAGGGACTATTGTGATTCAACCTGACAACATGGTTGTTGTCTGGTACATCAACAAATGAATAGGAACCCGATCTTACCCTCTTTGCAGAGAGATTATGACAGTGTGGCAATGGGCGTTCTCCACAAACCATTTTCTAGTTGCAATGCACATCCTGGGGAAAACTTAACATGTTAACAGACAAGTTAAGCATGTCCATTCTGATGCCTCACAAGTGGTCTCTGTCTGTAGCGGAAGAGGTTTTCCATCACTGGGGCCAACCTTGTTGCGACCGATGTGTCCCTCCACAACAAGTCCAGCACTTGTTTTGCCCCGATCCCCCCCCCTCCCCCAGGGGGAGTCACTGAAAGATGCTGTAGTCCATGTTTGGCCATCTGGTCCCCTTTATGCATATCCTCCACTTCCATTGATTCCCACATTTCAACAGGAAAGCAACCCGGTTGAAGAGCTCAGTCATCCTCATTGCCCCTACTGGCCTAGATAGATGTGGCTCTCCTTCCTTTGATCTCATCTTCATTATTTTCTATGGATACTGGACCCAACTCCAGATCTCTTCTCACACCCCTCGGGGATGAGTCATCCCAATATACAGGTTCTCAAGCAGACTACATGGTTTCTCCACTTCAAATAATTGTCAGACAAGCCCAGGCTTTCTTCCCCAGTACACACCATTATATTATCCTCACAGAAAGATTCCACTGAAAAAGTTTATATGAGCAAGTGGTAAAGATTCACCCTTTGGCCATTAAAAAATGATGTTGACTCTCTTTCTGCCCAATTACTGCTGTTCTTGAATTTTTGGCTGTCCTTATTAAAGAAGGAACTAGTTTTTCTACGATTAAACTGCAGACAGAAATTATTTTTTGCCCTCTCCCAAATTATGTAAAGCGTTTCTTTAAGGATTTTTTCTCCTTAGACCACAATAAAGGATCCTTCACCTCCCTGGGATCAGACTGTCATGCTGAAAGGCTGACTCAAAAACCCTTTGAACCTTCAGCAAAAAATGATCTAAGATTTCTTTCATGGAAAATGGCCTTCTTAGTAGCTATGACTTCTGCAAAAATAATTTCTGAACTCCAGGTTCTCTCATCAAAGACTCTCTACATTATTTTCCATAAAGATAAGGTTACTTTACAAACAAACCCTTCTTTTTTTACCTAAAGTGGCTTCTGAGTGTAACTTTAACCAATCCATTCATTACTGATTTTCTTTCCAAATTTTTCAAACAAAGGAGAATGTTACATCTCTTAGATGTGCACAGACAGTTATGTTTTTATCTACAAAGAGCAAAACAAATCAGAAAATCAGATCAGCTGTTCGTTTCCTACTCACCAAAAAAAAATGGGTTATCCAGTTTCTAAAATTACATTAGCTAAATGGATTACAGATTGCCTTTCTTGGCTCCATTCTCAACAAGGTATCTCCCTACCAAGACCACCTAAAGCACACTCAACTAGATCCTAGGCCACTTCATCTGCTTTCTAGTCGAGAATCTCTATTGATGATATTTGCATAGCAGCCACTTGGTCCAGTGCTCATACCTTTGCTACTCATTAGAAAGTGGATCCAATATCCAGAGGTAGAGCTGTCTTTAGCTCAATGGATGTTCATCGTGTTACTCTGCTGCAGTCATTGGGTTATCCTGCCGTCAGGTGGTCCCCCAGTCGGCCAGAGTTCCAAAGTCTTGGTCCGGCTTCGGTTGCTGTTGCCTCTTCCCTGATGTCAATGTGGCAGGGGTATATAAGATGCAGCCGATGCCATTTTCTTCAGTCTTTCTTGCCGTGCGGTACCCAATGCAAAAGCAGTTCGCAAGTGCCGGGCGGCCGACTCCTGAGATTTTCATTCCGAATCCAAAACCGAAGTCTTCTACAAAGCTAAGTACCCTGTTGGGGAAACTTTTTCTTGCCTCAGACCGATGTCAGTAAAACTTAATAATTGTATTTCGTGTGGGAAGCAAATACCTCATAAGGATTTCCATTCTTATTGTATCCCATGCCTAGGCCCAGACCACGACGTCACAGGTTGTCGGTTTTGTGCTAGGTTTAACAAGCGCACTATTAAACGTCGGTTTGATTTTGCCCGACATTATTTTGGCAGAAAATTCAATTACACCATGCCTTTGGAACAACCGACGACTGGGATGCACAAAAAGTGCAAAGACAAGGACAGGCATACGAGGCCCAAAACTGACGACGAAGCCTCTTCTAGGCCAGTCGCCGGTTCTCCGGTTTTTAGCGAGGCACCTTCGCAGCCCCTGACGACCACTTCTTTGGAACCACAGGCCGCCTCTGACTCCCACGTGGAGATGGCTGGGCCTTCGGATACACCAGAATTACGGCCTACCAAGACTAACTCTTCAGAGGGATCCGAAGCAGCTCAACAGCCCTCAGCTTCAGGGGGGTATTTTCAGACCTACTCAGCTAACCATTAAATCTTCTGCTAAGTCTAAAACCCCTGTAAAAACAAAGACACAACTTCCACTTTCACCAGGACAGGCCTCCATGCCTAAGAAACAGATGCTCAAAATGGCCGAAGACTTAATTACTCTGATCAGGGGGCCCTACCCTCTTCCTGATAAAAGGCCTAGACAGGATGCAGACTATGACTCATCCGACCAGGTGTCCATCTCTTCAGATTCATCCTCAGAACAAGGATACTCTTCACCACCTTATTCCTTCAGCCTCTCCACCAGAGGACTACTCCTTTGGGGAAACCTTACATACCATGAGGGAGCATTTCCATTGGGAGGGCCAGGATTATTCAGAATCCAAGAAAAGGCTCAGAGATTTTCTTTTATTACCTCAACACAGACCCCTTGCTATTCCGCCAGTGTTAGATATTGTGGATGATGTGTATTCTGAATCCAGTTTAAATCCTGATTCTTTACCTCCTGCTTCAGTTAAGCCAGATACTACAGAGTCCCTGACTCTCACACATTTCTTTATAAAAGCCCTGTTGCTGACCCTGAAACTATTTCCCAGGGTCCCAAAGGGGTAAAGGCCTCTACAGCAAAAAATCCAGTTCCCTCTGACAGAGATTCCAGAGCATTAGACAGATGGAGGAAGAAAGTATATACATCTGCAACTTTAGCAATGAGGGCCTCAAATTACCAGTTTTACATGCTTAAATATCAGCAATATTTGATGTCTCAGTTGAAACAAAAAATGCTTCCAAATTCAGATCTTCCTAACTATAAGGAAATGCAGGATTTATTGCATGCAGCTGAACAAGTGGGAAAACATACTATGCAATGTGGTTTTGATTCATTAGAGGCCTCCTGTAGAGCAGCAGTTACAGGGTCTGTCATTCGAAGACATGCTTGGTTAAAAGAGCAGACTTTACCAGATCATGTTAAAGCAAAATTATTGGATGCACCTTTGCAGCAGGATGTTTTATTTGGAGTTAAGGCATAAGAGGTATTAAAGAAAATGGAGGATAAGGCAAAATCTATGGAAACTGTGAAGGATTTCTTACAGGTTCAGCCTCCTCTATTTAGCAGAAATTGGCCAACAAAAAAATTGGTCCTTTCCAGTTAGAGACAGACCTCAAAGGGGCAGATACACATGCCCAAGAGGCAGAGGTCAGCCACAAGGTTCTTACAGGCCTCGACAATGGGGTGCTTCAACCCAGAAAGAAGGGGAAGACAGGCCTTAACCTTATAAAAAAACAGCCCCAATGACTTCCCACTACAGCTGCCAAGCACTTCTCTCTTGGCTGCCCCCTTGGGGGGAAAACTAGCACTTTTCTTAAACAATTGGCATATGATCACCAAAGACAAATGGGTTCTCAATATTGCATCTCATAGGTTCATAGATTAGTACTAGCTACACTGCCTTGCGACCATTTTAAAGCCTAGCCAATTATCCCTTGTGAGCTCAAAACTGCACTTGTGTTTGTAAAGTAGGCAAACTTTAACCCGAAGGCCACCCTCCCAACCCCACAAGGTTACAGGTTCCACTTTCACACTCTGCAAAGGTTAAAAGGAATGCCAAATCTGCCACCAAATCAATGGGCAGAGGCTCAAAGACAAATTACAGCACTCATGGACATGAGAGGTATTCAAAAGGTACCAACACAAGAGCAAGGACAAGGATTTTACTCAAGACTCTTTCTGGTTCTCAGAAAGGACAAAGCCTGGAGGCCCATTCTGGATCTTTCTTCTCTAAATACTTACCTGGATGTTCCAAAATTCAAAATGTTGATACTACAGCAGCTTTTTCCCATACTGGGCAAGAAAGTTTGGCTCGTAACTTTGGACCTCAAGGAGGCATACCTGCATGTCCCTATCAGACAAAATTGCAGAAGATACCTCAGATTCTTAGCTGGTTCAATGCATTACCAATTCTCTGCACTGCCCTTTGGCTTATCTACTGCGCCCAGGGTCTTTATAAAATGTCTGGCACCAGTAATTGCATTTTGCAGACAAAAAGGAATTCAAATTTACCCATACTTGGATGACTGCCTTATTCAAGCAGAGAGCAAAGACATTCTTCTAAAGCATCTGGCATTTGTAAAAAGATTGCTAATTTGCCTAGGGTACACAGTAAATGAAAAGAAGTCCAAACTAGTGTCCTCACAAGAGATAATATTCCTGGGTGCCAGCTTAAATACAACGGCCCAGATGGCTTATCTCACGCCAGATAAGCAAGGACAACTGAATCAATATTTCAAATTGATGGCAACAAAAACCCAACTCCCTGCAAGAAAAATTCTGCAGGCCTTGGGGTACATGGCATCTTGCATACTACTAATTCCATATGCCAGACTGCATATGAGGAAACTACAATGGTACCTAAAGAGTGCCTGGTCTCAACACTGTCACAGTTTGGAAACAGTAATACCACTTATTCCTTGCTTTCAACAGGAGTTTTGATGGTGGCCTCAAGCCTGTCACCTCAACAAGGGACAGCCTTTCACTCAACCCACAGCCAGGCAAACACTGACAGCAGATGCTTCGTATTACACCTGGGGAGCACACATGGCAGGAAAATGTATTCAGGGCAGGTGGCCCGCAGAACAAAGGCATCTTCACATCAATCAAAAAGAGATGCTAGCTGTACAAAATGCCCTTATAGCTTTCAAGGACCTTCTTCATCCAGAACAACTACTACTAAAGACAGACAACACCACAGTTATGTGGTACATAAACAAGCAAGGGGGAACTCATTCATACCCCCTCTGCAGACAAGCCATGACCTTGTGGAACACAGCTCTAACCTATCAAGTTCATCTGCAAGCACAATTCCTGCCAGGAGAGAAAAACACTCTGGCAGACGACTTAAGCAGAAACATCATGGATCCGCATGAGTGGAAATTACATCCACAAATATTCAGAATGATAACACAAAAATGGGGGAGCCCAGACATAGATCTGTTTGCATCCCCAATGAATTGCCAGCTACAGAAATTCTGCACAAGGACTTACCACCCACAAGCATGGAAAGTGGATGCCCTCTCATTCAGCTGGAAAAACCTACAAGTATATGCTTTCCCACCACTACCTCTCCTTTCAAAGGTACTCCTAAAACCCAGACAAGAAAAGCCAAAGATGATCCTGATTGCCCCAGACTGGCCACGCCAGCACTGGTACCCAATCTTAAAGAACTTAGCACAAGGTCCACCATGAATTTTGCCTCAAATCCCACATCTTCTGACTCAGCAAAACAATCAGATACTTCACAGCCAGCTCATGACTTTAAACCTGGCTGCATGGCAGATTCCTTAGTCAAGCAAGCAATGCCGCTCTCCAAAGCTGTTATGGATGTCATTCTGGAGGCCAGAAGGCCTAGCACAAGGAAAGCTTATTCGGATAAATGGAAGAGATACTGTGCCGGGAACCAGGCTCACTGCCTTGACCCTCTTGTCCCAAATATTCCTCGGATATTACAATATTTAACTGAGATGCTGCACAAAGGCCTCTCCTTTTTCATCCATTAAGGTCCACGCTTCTGCCATCTCTGCTCATTACAACACTGACCCACCAATTTTTTCTAATCCTTTGCTAAAACAGTACCTCAGAGGGGCTAAAAACATAAGACCGCCCCGTAGAGCACAGACTCCAACTTGGGACCTCAACTTCGTCTTGGAAAAATTAACTTTACCTCCTTTTGAGCCAGCAAACTCAGCAGACTTAAAATATGTATCTTGGAAACTGCTCTGCTCCTGGCAATAATCTCAGCACGAAGAGTTTCAGAATTACAGGCACTAATGGCAGTGGAACCTTTCATCATTTTCCACCAAGACAGGGTGTCTTTAAGAACAAACCCTACTTTTATGCCAAAGGTGGTATCAAGTGTGGCTCTAAACCAAACTATTCACTTGCCAACTTTTTATCCAAATCCACAGAATAAAGGGAAGAGACTTCTGCATTCCTTGGACATACACAGGCAGTTACGCTTCTACTTGGACAAAACAAAAGCTTTCAGGAAAACTGAGCAATTATTTGTAGCATATGCTGCAGGAGCACAGGGAAAAGCCATTTCAAAACAGACCACTTCAAAATGGATAGGGCACTGTATACGTTTCTGCTATACACAACACGGGAAAGCTGTACCTAACAGCATTAGGTCTCATTCCACCAGGGCAACAACCACTTCAACTGCCTACCTCAGAGGAGTTACCTACCAAGGACATTTTGGAAGCAGCAACTTGGAGTTCTGTACATACCTTCACCAAGCTTTACCATCTGCCTCTTTACTCTAAATCCAGAGCTGGCTTTGCCACTGCAGTGCTGCAGGGCCTTATAGCCACCCCTAATGCCTTATAGAACCAGCCACCCAACCTCAGCTTTGGGATTAGACCCAAGTGTAATGACTGCAGCAGTGTAACATGAACATAGTACAGTTTTGTACCTACCATAAATTTAGATGTTCGAGTGTATACACTGCTGCAGTCTAGGTTACCCTCCTTCCTTCTCCTCTTCCTTGCTGGTACTTACCTAGGCCTTCTACCCTTTGCTACCTATGGGGAGTATTTGCTGGTAACTGAAAGTTTTTGATTGCTTTTCTTATGTATGTTTTATTAGCAATTTACATTGCCTACCTTTGTGGGGGCACCTGCCATCTGGGGCAAGAAAAACTGAAGAAAATGGCGTCGGCTGCATCTTGTATACCCCTGGCGCACTGACGTCAGGGAAGAGGCGACAGCAACCGACGCCAGACCAAGACTTTGGAACTATGGTTGACTACGGGACCGCCTGATGGCAGGATAACCCAAGGGTAATGACTGCAGCAGTGTATACACTCGAACATATACATTTATGGTAGGTACAAAACTGTACTTTCTCAGGAATATCCTTCCATGAGGGCCACGCAATATTGATGTAGCTGGGGACTCTGTCCCATTCGTTGAGGAAGCATGAAAAGGACAACAGATTTAAAAGTTATGTACTCACCACAAATAGGCATTTGTGTTGTTCATTTTCATTCTTCCTCAGCTCCCTCCCCAGTCCATCCCCCTTCCTGCATTTATTTGGAGGAACCTGAACGACTGTTATTGGGACTCAGTCCCGCGTTTGAGTCCTATTCTTTCAGCTATCCCTTTCTATTATCTAATTTGTGGGAATTTTATGGCATCAAACTCTATCTGTGGTATTGAGAATGGACTTGGGCACTATGGGTAGAGGGAGGAGCTCAAGAGTTGGATCCAAAGTCTGTAGTATGTGGCCAAATCAGATCTGAGAATCGGATCTGTAACCCATTCATAGAGGAAGAATGAAAATGGACAACAGCGATGCCTAGTTATGGTCAGTACATAATTTTTAATGTAGATAACCCTAAATGTACAGGCCCAGAGATTCATGGACTTTGTAAACACAAATATCTTCAACCAGATAGTCCATACACCCACTAATGGTACGAATGTACTTGACCTGGTGCTCACAAACATGGAAGAATGCTGTACTCCCCCTAGTGTAGTGTGTCCTCTGGTAAGTTCAGACCACAAGGATGTCTCCTTCATAACAGAAATCATTTCTGTGATCAAGCTAACCCCGTAATATTTAGAAACTATTGTAAGGCAAACTTCCTACTACTAAGTATAAACCTGTCAAAAGTTCAAGCTCCCCCAAACCCTGAGAACACAGTTCCCTGTGTAGAATTGTTCACTGACATCCTGTACAGTCTTGTCAGTAAATGCATAGAGACAACTGTGCTTACCAGAAATAAGCCCAGAACTAAAAAAAAAACACACTGGTGGAATCCAAACATAAATAGGTTGTACAATGAATGAAAATAAGCCATAGCCAAGATTGAAGGTTGGAAGATGCTATAGCCAGCATAATAAAAGCACACTCATCAGTCTAAGTAATTAAGAGGGCAAATAAGTGTGCTAAAGCCAAATTTGAAGAAAATATAGACACGCAGGCAGGAAACAACCACGAGGCTTTCTTTAGCCGTGTCTGAAACTTCAAAGGGACCATACAGCAATGTGAAGAACTAATTGTAAATGGAGCCACGTACATGAAGCCAGAAGATATAGCAAATCGGACTGAAAAATTCAGTTCCAGTTTTAACCCCTATCTCCCTTCCATCAAATTAATGCCCCCCAACTCTCCTAGGGAGCAAGTCCTAGATGCATTGACTAAGACCAAAAGCAGTACATCTGTGGGCCCCGATAACTTCCCAGGATGCCTTCCAAGTAGTCTGAACCGTGACTATTGGGACCACTGAAGTCACTGTTTAACCACAGCCTCCAGACTGTCTTTATGCCACACAAATGAAGAACCATAGCATTCATCACTCTGCACAAGGGTTGGCTATCCATGGACCCCAGGGACTCATAAGTCTGACTAGTCTCATGTGCAAAGCCATGGAAGGAATTAACATGAAAATTATTAACAAGAGCATAGAATACCTTCAAATACTGGATACACCCCAGTTTGTTTTCGTCAAGGACAGATCATGCCTACTCGGCCTGGTGGACTACTTTGAGAAGGTCACTAAGGCAGTGTATGAGGACAGAGTGGTACATAATGTCTACCTTGACCTAACTAAGGCATTTGATACAATACCTTACTCATTCAATGTAAACCAACTCACAGATATAGGCATAAACCCCTATATGATGCACTAGATAGCCAGCTGGCACTCAGATAGAACACATTTGAAGTTTAGGATAAGGGTGACCACCTCTGTTCAATAGCAGAGTCTCTCAGGGCTCTGTGCTGGGTCCATTGCTTTTTGGCATCTACTTCTTGGAAGTCAAGGCCTATGTCAAGGATCTCTGGCTGACCAAGTTTGCAGATTTCAAAGCAGTAGCTATCATTGAATCCCCAGAACACTAACATCTTAACAGGAAGGGGTAACAGACAGATGATTGCTGCCAAAGCCACAGCTTAAAATTCCATGACAAGAAGTATATAATAGTACCCTTTACGAAGTCAGCCACCCTAGGAAATTATTTAATCAGTAACGCACCCCAAGGGTAGACTTAGTAATTGGGGATTTTGGGTATACATGTAGATAGTAACCTGGCTGTTGACAACGTGTCTAAGGTCGTAAGGAACTCATTCAATGTTGCTTAACATTTAAGCAAGGGCATGTCAGCTAGGTCCAAGGATGTCGTCATTCCACTGTATTCGGCCCTCATCAGGCCCATCATTGGGTACAGCACTCCCTTTGGTAGGTGCCTGACCAGGCACATGTAACAATTGAAACGTCCACAGAGGTCCTTCACAAAATGAATACAGGGCATAAACAGCATGTTTTATGCAAACAACCTTAAAGCCCTATCTCTATATCTTGTTTTTTACAGACTTTTGAGAGGCAATCTTTGCCTGGCATAGGAGGCATCCATGGATTCCACTGTTATGGACCTTTTTGCATATCCACAAAATGAATACCATCAGAATTACTCAATATAGGGATTTAAACTTTGATTGCAGCATAAACAGGACAGGTTGGAGGGACAGGCATGTGTCTCAGAGAATTCCTCGTCTTTGGAACAGGCTTCCTATTATGTGAAGCAGGGCTCTTCCCTAACCCCATTCAAGTAAAACCTGGACAAGTGGACGAGAAATTGGAAATGCATCCTGGGTCTAGCACCTATGTCTCTAATGGACAGAGGCAGCTTGTAAAGCTTGCCCTAGGTTATACATATACCCTTTAAAATAATCTCTGAGGCACATAAACTTGCAGGATACAATTAGGATGCTTGGCTAGGCTTATAAAGGAGCCAGTAGTTGTTTGCCTAGTATACACTTATGAACCTATGAACATTCACCTGAACCTGAAACTTGGGTCCCCAGGATCGTAGTCAGGGCTGCTTCCCTGTATGCCATCAGAAGTTGCTTCAGCAGTTTTATTAATGTATTTATTTATTGGCATTTGTTGACTGGGTCAAAAACCCATTTTCAGCGGAGGCCCGGGGAGAAAAGCTCCACATAAAGTACATAAACATTTAGCAACCGACAGGTATTTATACATCTTGACAGGTAAATAATGTTTAGTAAAATTGATGTATTCTAACACAGACATTTAATATTACCTTGTTGATTTAGAAATACATATAATAGGCTTATTTTGTATAGAGTAGTAGCTTTACAGTTAGTTTTGAAGTTAGGGTTGGTTTCAGAAAGGAATAATTGAAATGGAGGAAGTGTATTATAAGAGGGAAAGAACTGTTTAGAAGGGTAGTGAGGATAATAGTGTACAGGGGGAGGTGATACAGGGTCTGGGTTAAGAGTATGAGGGAAATAGTACTTTAATGTATGTGGCATTGGGAGCAAAGAGAAAGGTTGGTTGGTAGAAGGCTAGTTAAGGCAGAAAAGATTGAGGGGAATGCAGGGAAGATAGTGGGGGCATGCAAGTACTGAGTTTGGGAAAGAGGATGGGATGTAGTGAGGCAGAGGAGAGCCATGTGAAGAAGTAGTTAGATAGTAAGAGATAAGAGCTAAAGTATCAGTGTAAAGTATGTTAGTTTTAGGGGGGAGAGCAGGGACAGATATGGGTGTTGAGATGATGTTTTTTTAAAGTGAGTTTGAAGGTACTGAAGGAGTCTAAGATGCTAATGTGTGAGGAGAGGTTTTTCCAGTGTTTTGAAAAGGAGAAAGAGTAGAGGCTTTTGCTAGCTCTTTTATTGGGCTTTGTATACTTCTAAGAGTTGTTTATTAGTAGAACGGAGACTTCTGGATGGGTTGTAAGGTTACATGATGGGCCTTAAAGCTGGGCAGTTGTCAGGTTTGTATGTTAATTTATATGCTTGGGTTAGTTGTGCATAGCTAAGGTATTTTGGAGAAATCTAACCATTTTAGTTCCTTAAGGGCATGACAGTGATGTGTGCTATAGGATAGGCCAGTAGCAAATTTGGTAGTAACATGATTGTAGTTTGTTTTTGAGAGATATGTGCAGGTTTGTTAGGATGGGGCTCCGTACAGTAGGGAGGGGAGTAAGTATTTATTGGGAAGTGTTTTTTGGTGGGGAAATCCATGAAGTGTTTGTGCCAATAGAGTTTACCAAGTGTAAATCGTATATTTTTGATCGTGTTCAATATATGGTATTCAGAAGTGAGTTTATTGTCAATGATGATGCCCAGTAGTTTTGCTTGGGTTATGCTTTCAGTTTCTGTGTTATTTAGTGAAAATATTTTAAATCCTGTAGGAGAGGTTTTGGATGAACAATATCAGTTTGGTCTTTTTAGGACTTAGCAGTAATTGTGTGTCATTTAGCCAGGTTTCAAGAGAGGAAAGAGTATTTTGAGTAATTTTTTGGAGATGTTGGAGGTTATTGGAGGAGTAGATTATGGTGGAATCATCGGCACATAGATTGTTTGCTTTCAAGAGAGGCAGTATGGCGATTGTTTATAAAAATATTGAAGAGTAGGGGTCCAAGAATGGAACCTTGGGGTAGTCCACTTTTGTTTGTCAGATATTGTGATGGGTTATTTTGCCATCGAACAGTTTTCTATTAGTGAAGAAATTGGCAAACCATTGTAAGTCGGCATTGAGCATCCCAAAAAGGACAGTTGTTGTACTAGTTTTTGATGAGATACTGTATCAAGTACTTTGGATAAGTCCAGTAAGATAACTGAGGTTAGCTGGCTGGCATCCAAGGCTCTGTTTACAGTATCTGTGAAAGATACAAGTGCGGTGGATGTACTGTGTCCCGGACAGAAGCCATGTTGCGAGGGAGAAATGAGATTGTTTTTGGATAGGTATTTTGTAGTTGTATATTGAATGCATTTTTTGAGTATTTGAGATAGAGGGGAGAGGATAGAGATAGGGCGATAATTTGTAAGTTCATTAGGATTTCCACCTTTATGGAAGGGGGTTATGATAGATTCTTTCCATATTTGTGGGACTTAAGATTCAGAGATGGACCAGTTAATTATACTAACTGGGTATGCAGTAAAGTCTGCGAAATGTTTTAGGTACTTTGACGGGAGGTTGTCTGATGAGAGGGAGCAGGGTCTTAATTTAAGAAGTTTATGTATTAGAGAGGTGGGGATAGGTTGTAGAGTAAACGTAGGTGTGGAAATGGTAAATGAGTGGATAATGTGTATGGTAAGGTTGTTTCTGTTGCTAAGTTTGTTTGGTGAGTTGGTTGGGGGGAGATTTTGTGAAGAGGTTGGTTTGTTTATAAGTTTAAGTATGCTGTCTGTAAAATGTGAGTTGAAGATGTTGGCTGTTTCAGGTAGATGTTTATCAGGGTCTGGTGAAGGGTTTTGAGTGGAACTGGAGCATAGGAGTTTAGAATCCCAAAATCTTTTCGAGTTTTTGTTTTGGTTGGTAAGTTGTTTCAAGAAATAACATTTTTGTCAGAAATGACTGTTGTTTTAATTTTATTTGTTGCATAGTTGTTTGTATATTAATAGAGTGATGTCACTTTTGTTTCTCAGTCAGTTTTTCCATGCTTGGTCTCTAGTTTGCATCTTTTTTTTTTTTTTTTTTTTTTTTTGGTTATGGTGAGCCAGAGTGCAAGGTTGTTTTTTTTATTCTTTTGGTTTGCATAAGGGCTATGCTGTTAACAGTATCTAGAAAGACTTTGTTAAAGTGGTGGATGGCATCATTTACAGCTAAAGTTTTTAGGGAGAACCAGTTAATTGATTTTAAGACATTATTAAAAGTCTGTTGGTTATATTTGGTAAGATTTCTTTTAGTTTTATAGATATCAGATTTGGAGTCTTGTTGGCTGAGTCTGTGACTGTAGGCTGGCAGTGTGTTTGAGTTAATGTAGTTATGGAGGTCTGATACCAAGAACCAATCTAGGGTACAGCCTGATGGATTGTTTTGTACCTGGTAGGGATGGTAATGAGTTGTGTAAAGCTATGGAGGTTGATGCTGTTTTCTGAGGAGTCAGTCATAAGAGTTTGCCAACTAATGTTTAAGTCTCCCATAATTAGAGTTTCATTGCAAATATTAGCAGTTGTCCAGGAAATGAAATTTTCAAGGGTAGTGATGTTTTGGCCAGGAGGTATGTAGATTACTGATACACATATTTCTTTAGAGTTATTTAGCTGCAGGGAAGTGAAAAGAAATTAAGCATTATCAAAGGATGGCACTGGTTTGACTAAGGGAGAGATGACATAGGTATTGAGGTAGATTAGTGCTACTACCCTTCCTTTTCTGTGGGTTCTCTCTTTTCTTAGAATATTGTAATCTGGTGGCACTATTTCAGAGTCCTTAATTTGTGGCTTTTGCCAGGTTTCTGGGACTGCGACTATGTTGGACGAGTGATGTGTTAGCCATGCATGGAAGTCTGTAATTTTATTGCAAATACTGCGCGTGTTTATAGTGATAAAAATATGTCTTTGGAGGAGGGAGAGGGAGTGGTGGCAGTTGAATGTACTGGGCAGGGGTTGGGTTGTATATCCCTACACTGCAGGAGCTGAAGGAGCTGATTAATAAGGTAGTTAAGGAAGGAATTTTTGGAAGTGAAAGTTTTTACAGTGTGAAATGGTGTTACAGGTTTGCTGGGAGTAGATATGACATACATTTTTTGAGGTGAATGTGGGTTGAGCACCTATGTCTATGTGAAGTTTTTGTTTCTTTTGTTTAAAATAAATTTCTTGTAAACAGAGGATGCTACTCTGGAAGGTTTTGCTGTACATAAATCTCTTTCCTATGCGCTCATCAGTCTTAACAGCCCATAAAAAATATAAAAAATATTATTCTTTGCGATACATTAACTAAATTGGTTAAGCATCATAGACTACTCAAGTTGTTGAAATCAGAACAAAATAAAAATAAAATAAAAATCGCAAACTATAAATTAAAGATATTAACAGCAAGAAAACACGATTCATAATAAATAAATACATTAATTAATTAAGCTATTTACTTAATTAATTAATTAAACTCTTTACATTAAAAAG
Source organism: Protopterus annectens (assembly GCF_019279795.1). Lineage (NCBI taxonomy): Eukaryota > Metazoa > Chordata > Ceratodontiformes > Protopteridae > Protopterus > Protopterus annectens. Next base: position 1,499,495,726 of record NC_056741.1, read on the forward strand.
CTCCCAGAGAAAGGGCAGCACATCCCTAATCGTGGAAGCAAGATCACTAGAGTGCTATGTTTCACACACACAGGCACTCAGAAAAACAACAAATACTCCCCTGCGACTTTGCCTGAATACTGACAAAAACTGGCTCTGACTCTTCCATGTCTCAAGTGGACAGTCATTGTCACATTGTATTCTAGATGTGACAGATGATATGTGGCTGCCATAGTTTATTACAGATGTGGTCCTTTATTGCATATGATGTAAAAATAATAATCTTTGGCAGGGGCTTAGGGTGCTGTGCCCAACTCTTCTTGTTCCCAGTGCTAGCACCCTATATGGTTGCTCCACCAAAACAGAATCCATTGATAGTCCAGCCCACAAAGCTAGATGCTGTTTTATAAACTTGTACAATTTAATTTCTTATATTTGTCTGGTACACTTAGAAAGTGTACATTTTTTCTATCTTGCACAGTTTTCTGTCTCCATCAGTTTTGCTCCTACTTGCTGAGGATAGGCCTCTGTTAGTTCTGACATATGCCTCATCTCATTTGTATTATTGGTAATACCATGGAGCGATTCTGAAATCATCTGAAACTGTCAACTTCATTGGTTTCACAGACAGGCCATGTGAGTCTATTGTGACAGGTTTTTATTCTGCTTTTCTCTTACAAAATTAACATTTGACATCAAAAACAGGATCTGACACATTCCACAACTGTCACAGTGAGAGTTTTTTTAACTGCAGGCCATTGTATTTAGATGACCTTCCCAAATTCAGAGGAAAGCTCTGTGTAACAGCTATTAACATGCTTATTCTTACTGGAAGTCTTCTAGTCACTTCCTTCTAAAGTACAGTAAGTTAATATTGCCAAAAGTATATAAAAGAGTGCAATATGTAGTATAGTACTGTCAAGCACTCATCATAACAGTACATGGTTGACTACTTTTCCTTCTGTGTTTAGCATCCTTCTTTACTTTATTTGACATTATTTGTTTTCCCCTTTTTATTTATCTCACTCTCTCCTGTCTTTGAATCTCTGTTGTCTTAAATACTGTCTTTGATAGTGGGAATGATTTACAGTTGCATGAGCACCATCTAAATACATGTATGAATGAAGTAGAGATAGCTGTTACATGCCAATTTATGTGAGACCTTAGATTCTATTGTAATAGTTGAATGAAATCTACCTTTTGTGTTGTGTATTTGCAAACTTCTGATGTCCGAGTTGGTCTTGGGGTTGTGTTTAATAGACAAGGTGCCTAGTACCATCTGGTGGCTTTCCTTTGTATTACAGACAAACCAGTGAAGCTGAAAACTGGGCGTCATAGTTCAGGATAGTGTCATTCAAGGGGGGAGGAGTTCACCATCTACTTTTATGGTGAGAATCTCATAAAACTGTATTTTGTATATATATTGTTTTTTATATTTTCTTTTTTTTTTCCTTATGTAGACAAAAATGGTTCAGCATATTCGAAAAAAGCATCCAGAGCTGGTCCAGCTTCCTAACTCAATCCAAGCACCCATAGCAACAGCAGTGATCAGTACAGCACCAGCAGTGTTAACGACGGACAGTGCAACAGGAGAAACAGTAGTGGTAAAAAACAATGGGGTGCACTCTTAATACTGCTATTAACCATCTTAAGTTTTATTTAGTTTCTTTTGAGCTGTTTATCATGATATGCGTTTTGCTCCTTTTTTTGGTATTATCGTTTTTTTTTCCTGGTATTTTGATCTTGTCAAATTGCTAACATACTAGCCTGTGAAAATCCCATACTTCTGCTAGATGGTCAGTACTGCCATAATTCATCTTTTGCCTTTGGCCAGCACCATTACTATTCCCATTTTGTCTGTGCATCAGCTATCCCATTTTGTCCATGCTTCGGATATCCCATCTTGTCCATGCTTCAGATATTACTCAGGCATTCGCATTTCCTTATTACTTGTGTCTTAGAGTGACTCGCATACATAGTGAATGTGCTGCTTTTATTTACTTCTGATGTTATTGTTTTAATGTGATTTTTTTTTACCAGTGGTATATGCTATACTTTCTCCAACTTGTTTTCCTGTCATTTGTAGTTGTGATAGGGACAAATGCTACTTGTGTCTTGATTTGTTCTTTGTAAACTGTATGCTGTCTTTTTTCATGGGTGGTCTTTACACTGATATCTCTTTATAGTGTCCCCTTGCTAGCTGTGCACAGCAAGTGATCTCTTCTAGGGTTCATAAGTGCTTTCTCCTAAAATGCCACCCTGCCGTTGCCATCATGTACCAGATTGTTAGTAGTGTTTCCTTTTCTTTGATGTGCTACACTGATGGTTGTACCCACTGATTTTTCTGGAGTTTACATTGGACTGTTTTTTCCTTGATAATTCCTATGTGATATTTTTGTACACTATTCCCCAGACTGTTTTCCATTTTTCATGTGTAAATGGCACTGCATCCATAAGAATGCATTATACCAGTGTTTCATTTTTTTTTCAGTGACAGCCAGCAACCTTGGTCATCATAATTTGTTTCCTTTCAGGTGTTGTCTTTTTTCACAGGGAGGTAAAAGGCAGGTCATATTTGAAAAGGGTAACAGTAGTCCTCAAGAAGGCAGTGAGACAATGAAAATGTCAAGGCATTAATCTGTAGTCAGTTACTGGACATCTCAACTCTTATATGAAGAGTCCTCTTTTGTAAAAACTGTGGTTGGTTTTATCATCTCACTAATGTGCCATCTTTTCCTGATGTTCCTATGTCTGAGGATGGGAAATGAGTCCATGTTAATACATGTTGTGGTGTCACATTTATCTACTTAAATGTACTTTGTTCCCTGTACTTGCTAGTTATTCTTTGCTGCTCATACAGTTTAGGTCTTGATCTTTGCTGCCAATAGAAGAAATTTCCTGTGTTTAAATCCCGTTTGTTATTTTTTCTTTGGTGCATTTCTGAATTTGAAAGGAATAACGGAGGCTTCTCACAGCCTAGGTAAGATGGTCCCTCTTCAAGCATTGTGAGTGTTTAGTTCTTCTCTTTATCCAGTTTGGAGCATTGGCTGGGTCTTTTGCTTCCTAGAGATAAATCCACTTTGCCTATAACCTTTTGAGACTTTTAGTGGCACGAATCATCCCAAATATCAGAATACCAGATTTCTGATTCCTCTCTAGTCTTCCATCTCTGTGGAGTATTTAAAGCCTGCAAATGGTCTTCCCCTTGGCTGCCACTCTGAGAGGGTGTTTCCCTGAGTATTCACCCCAACTTTCTTTTACCTGATTGAATTGTCCTCTGTTTACAAAGCCTGGGTGTGGTGAGAGGCCCTTAACTCTACGCCGCAGCCAGATTTTAAGAGTCAAGGTTTCTTCTCTTAGTATTCCTTCCCCAGCCCATTACTGTTCATCTCTGGTATGGGAGGAGTCGTAGGGGTGAGCCTGTGCTAGGGTCTGCAGTCCAGGCACAAGAAGTCAGGAGATTGTTCCACTTCTTGATGGGACCTTGAGTCACAGTTGCAGGGATCACCTTTAGGGACCTGGGTTAGATGCCATTGCCTTATTCTGTATAGGCTTCTCTGTCTTTAGCATGAGTATGACTGAACTTAAGCCTCACCCAATGTGACTTTGTGTACTTTTGATTACATGCTGTTGCAGGTCTTGGTGCACCACAGATATTGATTGCTGGCTCAGGGTACTCTGCCTTGTTGACTCCCTCTGATAGAACGGACTGATACTTTGTCCCACCTCCCCAAGGCTGACTTTTCTGTGGATTTAACGCATACAATGTAATAGATGACAATCTCACATATGACCAGCATATACCGCACACCATTAAATCTACTCACCAGAAACTAAGTTCCATTTATAGGACCAATGGGTTCCTTACAGATACTGTAAGAAAAACTCTAGCCACCGCCTTCTTATTGCCATCTCTCTTATACACCGCTCCTATCCTAACAAACTTAAACAATGCTCAAAGAAAGAAACTTGTCTCCAGTTACGATAGAGCAGCTAAATTTGCAGCAGTCTCTCTCATAGGACCTACCATTTGTATAACTTAAAGTAATTAAATTGGCTTGAATTACAGAACTACCTAACATATTCACAACTGACTGCACCACACAAACTCCTTCACTGTCCAGAAAAATGCCCTGCACTGCAAAACGTATTACTGCCCTACTGTCCAACAAGGGACCTCTGCTATACTGACAACTTCATATTACGTACAGATAAGTCAAATAATGTTGCAGAAGACTCACTCTACTCCCAATACATTGCTAAGCTCTGGAGTAGTATCCCCACACAAATAAAACTCTGACAAACCCAGTAGTTTTAAACTACTTCTTAAAAAACATCTTGACCAATCCTGATGCTGCACATGCTCATTACAAGGTTAAGATTTTGTGTTCACTGTATGATACTCTCCAGATACTCCCCTTAAACAGAATACTCTCAACTTCTTACTGAAATGACAAAAAAAATTTATGCATAACTGCTGCCTGTACAATACACTGTTGCAAGTGAGTTTTCTCTTTAGTAACTTCCACCGCTATAAAATCTTATAATGTATAAATGTAACTACTGTTCGTGTATAATTGTAAATAGAAATGTAACAACTCTGCATTTAACTGGAACTTAGTATAATGCACTGTAAGCAAATGGAGCTTGAGCTTTTCCCTGAGCCTCTGCTGAAAATAGTTGGACATTCCTGGTAAACAAAGACAATTAAATAAATAAGTAAATATATAATAGTGTCTGGCCCAAACCTTGCTCCTGCCAAGCTAGCATACGTGATGGCCCAAGTGATGCAGGGCTGATGGGAAGAGTAATATTCTGCCTTACTGGGACTGATAATCTCATCTGTGCATATCACCTTTTCATGTTCCAAGCTTTTCTGGTGGAAATGGGGGTTTTGGCTACCCTAAAAAACCTCCTTACTCTGATATTCAGGCTGCAGACTGCCATGTTAATACAACGCCACTTACCAGGTGTATTTGTCAATATGGGCTGCCTTAGCTAGGGCTGCAGGCATGGGAATGTGCCTCTTTTGGTTGGCTTGGTTGCATCCATTCCCCCTGAATGATGACATCAACAGCCTTTTGCTGGATTCTTATTTTGACAGAAATGAGCTGTTCTGTCAGGGAGCCAGTCACTGCTTAATGTATTTCTTGCTCCTTAAAAGGTCTCTCACACATATCAGGAAGGTTCTGTTCTAAGTCATCTTGCTCTTCGTCTTTGAGAAGGATGAGGCAGTCCTGCCAGTGTCTTTGGTATAGGGTCAAGACTGACAAACTGTTCCTCTGCTTTTGTTCTGACAGGACTGTTTATTTGTTCCCTTGTTTATTAGGAGAGTGGAGTGATACTTAACAGGGCTTCTCCAAGAGAGTCTGCTTCAGATGGCTTGGAGAGGCTTCTTCTTGGGTAATCCTCCCTTTCCTGCTGTTTTCTGTTTTGCACAGGATCTAAAGGGGTTCAGCCCCCCTTACCATCTGGGCAGGACAGTCTGCTTGAAGGAGGAGCGCATAGGCTATCCCTCTTGGTGTCTCTGCTGCTGTGGGGGGTTTTCCCTATGCTTCTAGTCATTAAAGGGGTCTCCTTAGTGTTGACCTTTCTTCCCTTTTCCCATGAGGGATAATTTTTCCTGTTAGTCTCTGGTTGGACTGCCATCTCCCCCCAGGAGGAAGCAAGTCTTTTGGGGTCTAAGCAGTAGAGCTCTATGATGGTGCTCACTGCTGGCAGTAGCCTGATTAGAGTGGTAGCCCTTTTTGTCTTGCCACAGTGCTGGAACAGATCTGCACTGCATAGTATTCCCAGATCAGGGAGGTTTCTTTATTTTAGAGTATTAAATTGTTTAACCAAAGCCTTGTATAATCTTTAAATAGGGCTAACAGTGTAATTAAAAGCAGATCTATAAAAAGACTAAGCAGATAGACTTAGGCTATTCTGAATTGATTGTAATTGAAGGGCCTTCTGAAGGGGGCTTAGGAGTTGCACATGGGACTCTGGTAAGGTATCTGACTAAAAAGGAATGAAGTTAGATAAACAAGGGGATGGTCAGCCCAAGGTTTCTAAATAGGTTCTTAAAACAGCTCGTTTCCCCCTTGTGTTCTTATGAAAGACCATCTCAGGACGTATGTCAGTAGTAAGTTTTTCATGTAAACAAGACCTTGTTTGTGTAAGGCCCTGGAAGATGAGAGAAAGAACTGTAGAAACTGGCAGATACTTGGCAGTCAGTGAAGTTCCCAATGCAAAGGTGTTGTACGACATGACTAGGAGGCCCCAGCTCACACTTGTGCTATGACATTTTACACCCACTGCCATTATACTAGGTCCCCATACAACAGCTTAAGATAAATGGAGCTACAGTTGTCAAGGCATGAATATACCATGCATGAATCACTGTTGCAATATCCAGTATCAGAGTAAGGTCAATCTTTTGGGGAAATGGTCATAGTTTTTATTTTTATTGAAATGCAACAGGAAAACATAAGTTACACTTCTTGGGTTCAATCTTAATTTAAGCTGAGTTGCATAACCAGCATTGCCATGAGAAATGAGCAAAAACAGTTTTAATAACATTGTAAACTAACAAGTGACCCTTGGATGTAACCGCTGACTGCTTAAACAGGTACAGGCTGTCTTGGCTTCCCCAAGTGTAAAGATAAAAGATGGCCATGTAGGTGGTAATACAAGTGACTAAGCAAGAGCAACAGATTTTGTTTAAATCGCTCAATAAATAAAGAAATTTAACAGTGATCTGCATACATCTCTGAGAGTACTACCTGACAAGAATGCTTCTTTAAGCAAGAAACGTCATGACTTAAGAGAAGTCGCCCTGTTTTTCGTCCAGTGTTTCACATGAAATGTAACTCAACCTGGTATTACACACACTGGATAAGACTTTTCTGATGAGAAATATGGAGGTGTACACCAAGCAAAGAAGTTATAACTACTCATAATCGACCATTGTTTTTATAACTGAATATTCATCAGGGGAAAGTCAAATAGGCTGATACATGGTCACAGCTTGTAGAAAAACATCCACAATAGATTTATTTTATTAGATATTGTAGTTTGGTAAGTCAGTATTACCCATCACTGCTAAATTAGGGGGAGACAGCATAAATTGCTTGTGAATAAATTTAGGAGAGGGTAAATTCTTTTCTGTTTTACCAGATTTCTTTTCAGACACAAAGAACTAATTGTTTAAGTAATAATAAGTGGTAGAATGAGTAGCATAATAGTAAATATATTAATTACTGAATTAAAAAAAGAGCAGTAATACTTAATCTGAAGTAGGAAACTTCATTTGATCATCAACCTGTGGTTATCGGATTCGACCTTGATCTGAGCCGGCAGCTTTCCAAGCTAGAGATCCGAGCTCCAAGCTTCTTCCCCTTACCCACAATGCCCTGCCACCTCCTTCCAATCCCCAGAACTCGTTTGCCGCGGCTTTGTCAAACATGGGTTTCTCGAGCTCCTAGCTTTAGGCAATCTGTGAGTAGGAAAGTTTCTTAAAAATCTTATTAGTTTTTGTGTATGTGAACAGTTAACTCCTTAGTTTAAACCCCTTTACTGTTCCTCTTAGTTTAAAGCCTAGTACTCTAAAGCCTAGTACTCCCCCCTTTTTTCCCTTAGGTGTTTGTGTGAGGTGAGTGTGCGTTTTCTTTTGGGATAATGGCCAAGGCCTCTAAGGCCATTTTTTCTAAGTGCACTGAGTGCGGTCATAAGCTTTCCCCAGCGGATGGCCACACTCCGTGCGTCCTCTGCCTGGGGGGTATCGCACTTGTCTTCGGGCTGCCAAATTTGTGCAGCTTTTAACCCCCGGACCCTGAGGGATAGGAGGAATAAGCTGATTCTTGCGGGTCTTCTACCCGCAGAGTCAGCTTCCTCCTCCTCTCCCTCAGTTGCTACAGCCACAGCTGCGGCTATTCAGCCTGTTGTTCCCTCTCCCCTGGCTGGGACTCAACCTCCCATTTCTTCTCAGGGAGAGAGGGACTCTAGGAGGGAGAGGAGAGAGAGAGAGAAAGGGAGAAAGAGAGGGAGAAAGAAAGGCATAGGAGCCACAAGCGGAGGGCCGACTCTGCTCCTTCGGCCCCACCTGCCAAGCTGCTCTCCTCACCTCAGAAGATTTCTGGGCCTTCCTCCCCTCGGCTCCGTTCTCCACGCTTCTCACCGGAGCCGGAGGAGAAGGCCCGACCATCTTCGAGGTCGTTGAGGCGGCCCTCCTGGCCAGCTTCGGCGGCCTCTTCTAGGTCGACCCGCAGTCTCTCCGATGCTGATGTGGACCAGATGATGCTTTGTTTCCTCAAAACCCAGATGCAGATGGGAGTGCTGCTGCCTCCCCCCCCTCGGGGGGGGAGTTTAGCCCCACTTTTTGCCCCGATAGCTCCTTCTCCAGTCCATTATTGGGTTTTGGAGCCGTTGGATCCGAGGAGTCCTGGAGCTGGAGTGTCGGCGCCGACGGTTATAGTTACCTCGACGCCGGCCATGTCCTCGAGTTTGTCAGATCCCCTTTCGGATCCGAGCTCTCAGAGCCGTGAGCCATGCGTCGGATCTGGGGAGGCCAGTGTGTCTTCGGCTCCGTTTCGGTCAGAGCACACTTCCCTCTCTGGTCTGAGCGCTTCGGCTCTGATGCCGATCCCCATGCCGGATCCGAGGGTGTTAACCACAGAGCCCAGAGAGATCGGTTCACCCTCGGCTTTCGACGTGGTGGAGAGGGTTCTCTCGAGAGGTTCGAGACCCCCTACTCTTTCTTCGGATCCAGCCCCCACTCCATTGCAGCCGGGCGAAACACAGCCCTGTTAGTGAGCCTTCCTCGGACAGTCCCAACGAGGAGGTCCCTCACAAATGTAAGTGTAAGAGGAGGCACTTGGACTCCCCTGAGTCCCTCACGGAGGACACCGATTTGGAAGAAGGGGAAGGTTCTCCCAGGTCACCCCCTGATGACGTCTCCTTTGGAGACATTATGGATATGCTTCGCCTGAAAGGGGGGTGGTCAGCCCAAAAGCCTTCCTCAGACGAGTCTGTGTTTCTGGAGGCGTTCAACGCAGGCCCGTCTACCTCTTGGGTGTCCCCTCCGGCCAAACCCCTGGTTGATCTCATAACTACCAGGGCGTGGAAGGAACTGGACACTGTAGAGCCAATCCCCAGGAGGCCAGACAGGATTCTCAGCCCCCCCGCCGTGGATAGGACGGCTTGGAGTAAGGGTTCCCCAGTAGATGCCATGGTGGTGGCGGCAGCCGCCAAGAGGGAACTCGCTCAGGATAGTTCCTCGATCCATCCCCCTGATGAGGAGTCTCGGACTATGGATCGTATTGGGAAGCGGATGTTTGCTTCAGCTACCTTTTCTATAAGGGTGCTGAATTACTTGGCCCATGTAATTAGACTTCAGCGGGATCTGGTCAAAGAATATGCTGTCTCTCCCCCTGAGTCCATGTCGGCCGAGGACAAACGGACTTTCTTTGCTCGCATGGGCCACTCTTAAGTCTGTTTCGACCACGTCTATGCGGCTACTTTCCTATGCCACGGAACTAGCCTCTAGAGCCAGCGGGATCGGTATCACCTTAAGGCGTCACGCCTGGCTCCGGCTTTGTAACTTTGCGGAACCTTTCAAGGCGTCCTTCACAAACACACCCTTCAACAGTTCTACTCGGTTTGGGAAGATCGTCCGCGACACATTGGTTCAGAGCGAGAAAGATGCTGTCTGCCATTGGAGTCCGCATCTCGGCTCCTCAAAGGTCCTTTTCTAGGAACCAGAGAGGACAAAAGAAGATGTGGTTCTGGAAGTCTCTGCAGTCCCGTTACCCTCCGGACCCTTCATCCTTCAGAGGCAGAGGAGGACAAGGTGGACGCTGGCCCAGAGGCAAAGGGGAGCCGAAAAATTTTGGGTCGCGGGAAACCTTTTCTGATCGACCCACGCAGTAGCCCTGAAGGTTTGCCTGACTGCTCCTCTTTGGAGGCAGTTGGTGGGGGGGGCGTTTTTCAAAGCAGTTGGCCCAATGGGAGTCCATAACATCAGATCGCTGGGTGCTTCGAATTATATACAGAGGTTACTCTATCCCTTTCATAAATCTGCCTCCTCAGTCGAGGCGCCTCCCCGAAGTACCACCCAGTCAGAGGGAGGCTGCAGCTTTAGAGGTTGAAAAGCTGCTAGAAAAAAGAGCCATCCAGCACGTCCCCCCAGGACAATCCGGATTAGGCAGTTACTCCAAGTTCTTTTTGGTGCCAAAGAAGACAGGGGACTTAAGGCCGATCCTCGACCTTTCAACAATGAACCTCTTCATTGCCAAGGAAAAATTCCAGATGGTCACGCTTAAATCCATTCTGCCCCTGCTGTAGGAGAAGGACTGTATGTGCTCCATAGACCTCAAGGATGTGTACTATCACATTCTCATGGACAGGTGTTCCAGGAGGTTTCTCCGCTTCCGGCTAGGGGCCAGTCATTAACAGTTCAGGGTCCTACCCTTCGGTCTCACCACAGCCCCATGGTGTTCAACAAGGTCATGGCAGTTGTAGCGGCCCACCTGAGGCTTCAGGGAATACAGGTTTTTCCTTACCTAGACGACTGGCTCCTGACTGCCCCCACCAGGCATCTACTCTGCTTAGCTAGGGATTGTTTCCTACGTCTAGCGGCCCATTTGGGGATCACCATAAACTTGAAGAAGTCATCCCTCCAACCAGTTCAAATCTTGGAGTTCATAGGGGCCAGGATAGACACGCTTCATACCAAGGCCTTCTTGACGTCAGACAAACTCTGCAGTTTGATCTTACACATTTTAGCCCTTCTCCAGTCACCTGCCCCATCAGCGGAGTTAGTCCTGAGAGCTCTAGGGTCTATGGCAGCGGGAATCAACCTCGCACCCTTAGCCCGCTTGCACATGAGGATTCTCCAGTGGACATTACAGGTTCAATGGTCCATCCTTCACCATCCATTGGACTTGCCGATTCCTCTCAACAGTGTGTGCAGAATTTCTCTCTTGTGGTGACTCCACTCCCGAGCGCTTCGGGAAGGGCGACCGTTTGTTATGCAGCAACCCCAAGCCACGTTGACCATGGACGCTTCTCGCCTTGGGTGGGGGGGGGGCATTACGCGGGCAGAACTGTTCAAGGTACGTGGACTCAGACAGAGACCATTCTGCATATCAATGTTCTGGAGATGAGAGCGGTGCTTCTAGCATTGCAAGCCCTTCATGCCTTTCTCCCTCCAGGGACCATTGCAATTCAGTCAGACAACATGTCAGTGATCTGGTACATCAACAAACAGGGGGGGGGACCAGGTCTTACCCTCTTTGTCGAGAGGCCATGAGAGTTTGGGATTGGGCGATATCCACCAACCGTTTTCTGTTAGCAACGCACATTCCGGGTCGGTCCAACATCCTAGCAGACAAACTGAGTCGAACTATCCTCTCGCCTTACGAGTGGTCTCTGAATCCCTTAGTAGCGAAACAGATCTTCCGCAAGTGGGGTCAGCCTTGCTGCAATCTCTTCACGTCACCTTCCAATGTGAAGTGCAGCGAGTTTTTCGCTCTAATCCCCCCCCCCCCGGGGAAAGCCCCAGAGACGCTCTAGTTCATGCTTGGCCACCAGGTCTTCTGTATGCTTATCCTCCTCTTCCATTGATAACAAAATTCTTACAGAAAGCTCGTCTGTTGGGGAACAAGATTATCCTCATAGCCCCATTCTGGCCTCGTCAAACCTGGTTCCCGTGCCTGTGGTCTGATCTTATAGCTCCTCTCTGGATCTTGGATCCCATCCTGGATCTAATATCTCATCCTTCGGGATTGAAACCCCCGAACCTGGTCGATCTCAAGCTCTCAGTGTGGTTGATCCAGTTCCATTAGTTGCTAGGACTCCTGGTATCTCGTCTGCAGTTAGATCTATCCTGGTAGCGGCGCATAAGCCATCTACCAGGAAGGTTTACAATAGTAAATGGAAGCGGTTTTCTATTTGGGAGTCTCATAGGAAATTGGACCCTTTCACTGCTCCCATCCCAGCAGTACTCGATTTTCTATAGCATATTTTTCAGCAAGGGGCCAGTTCCTCTACTGTAAAGGTTCAAATGGCTGTCATCTCGCATTTTCACATTGGAGATAATCTCAGTCCTCTCGCTTCCACCAAGATTTGTAAGGCCTTTCTGAAAGGTACGTTTCTCTTGAGACCCCCTGTTAGGAACCCTGTCCCTCCTTGGGATCTAACCTTGGTCCTTCAAGCTCTAAATGGACCTCCTTTTGAACCTGCAGCCTCTGTTGATTTGAAATTCTTGTTCTGGAAAACTGCCTTTTTGGTAGCCATTACCTCAGCTAAAAGAGTGTCAGAGCGTCAGGCTCTCTGTATTAGAGCCCCATATCTGGTTTTCCATAAGGACAGGGTCTCTCTCAGGACTAACCCATCTTTCCTACCTAAAGTGGCCTCCAAGACGAACATCAATCAGTCCATTAATCTGCCAGTTTTCTTTCCTAACTATCAAAACAAAGGGGAATACAAACTTCATTTGTTAGATGTTCATAGACAGTTACAGTTTTATTTACACAGAACAGCGGCCTTCCGCAAGTCTGATCAGCTATTTGTCTCTTTTGCTAAATCCTTCTTGGGTAAGCCTGTGTCGAAGGTGACTCTGACCAGATGGATTTCGAATTGCATTTTGTTCATATATAAACTATCTGGCCTGCCAGAACCTACTGGGGTTCGCGCTCACTCTACCCGTTCTATGGCTACATCAGCTGCATTCTGGTCAAGAATTCCCTTGGATGACATTTGTTCTGCAGCTACTTGGGCATCCTCTCATACCTTTATCTCTCACTATAAATTGGATTTAGTGTCTAGAGGAAGGGCGGCTTTTGGCTCTGCAGTGCTCCGGAATATCCTTCCTTGAGGACCTCCCAAGTTTTTTGGTAGCTGGGGACTCCGTCCCATAGGTTGATGATCAAATGAAGTTTCCTACTTCAGATAAAGAAGTTATGTAGTCACCATAACTTTTCATCTGAGTAGGTAACTTCATTTGTCAGCAACCGACCCTCCCTCCTTCCTTCCCCCTAACCTGGTTCTTTGGTTTCCTGATCACTAGGATGGTTTATCCAGGTCATTTGTTAATCCTTAGGTTAGGATTCTCCAGGTTGTTGCTTTGTCATGGTGAGATTATGTAGATGGGCAAACGCGATCTGGGGATTAGAAGGAGGTGGCAGGGCATTATGAGTAATGGGGAGGAGTTTGGAGCTCGGATCTCTAGCTTGGAAAGCTGCCGGCTCGGATCCAGGTCGGATCCGATACCCACAGATTGCTGACAAATTAAGTTACCTACTCAGATGGAACTTTATGGTGAGTACATAACTTTTTTTTTTCTGGAGTAACTCAGCCATATAAAAACAATTTAATTGATTACCAGTACAAAGCCGGAAAGTATTTTGCAACTGTATTTCGTATTCGCCTGAGTTAATATTAGGGCATGCTTTGCAACTGTAAATGATGTAAATGTGTTTGGGTCAGGGTTCACTGTCTAATAAAATATGATTTCTAAGAATGGGCATTGTTCTTAGCCAAAAGTTTTTGCCATATGTTGCTTTACTAATAAAGGGAACTCTGACCGTCTGTGGATTTGAAGGATATCCATCTACTATTAAAAGTGATGTCCTTATACTGATGATACATATGTGAAATGGATCAACAGTATGACATATGACCAACAACCTGCAGCTTCAGCTGGCATCAAACCCATTACTGTAGCTTTGCAACAGCTTTTAGATGGATTAGCAAGTGACCAAGAAAGGACCTTTGTTCTGAGCTATATTCATTACTGGGATGTACCAGAAGATGAAAAGAAAATGTTAATTTTTTTCTCCTTTGAGTATAAAGCATGCTGGGGATCATAAAGATTATGAAGATTAATGAAATATGTTAACAGTTGTGTAGTTCTAATCTGTTTATGTAAAAAAATCAACAGTTAAATTCCATTCCCCACCAAAAAAATTGTGATTGTTGAAACTAGATAGACATGAAAAAGTTGTAGGCGACACTTTGACTATCTGGAAGTCAGTACTAAATAAAATAGAATGGACTGTTACATTCCACTATAATAAACGTCCCTTGTGTATCATTCTTGGCATGTAGTACGTTAAGCAGAAAATCTCCTTTTACCGGAATAACCATTTTATTTATTTATTTATTTGCAGTTGGTTTACCAGGATAGTCCATTGGGCCAAATGAACCCATTTTCAATGGAGTCCTGGGGAGAAAAGCTCCAAATAAGGTTACAGTAGGATTTACATCCATATTACAATAATTACAAGAATTTTACAAATATAGTATACAATATGTGGTAGACAGAGTACTGTTCACATTACAGTTAGAGCAAACACTTTTAGGAAGAACAACTGGTGGTAAACATTTTAGATGATACAGGCTAGAGAAGGTAAGCATTTCAATTTAGAAAGTAAGAAACAATTGCAACAGAGCAGACAATGTAGTGTACAAAATTTTTTTTTTTCTTTTAGGAGGAAAGTGGAAAGTGTCAAGTCAGTATGGATCATGAAGGATGTGAGCATGAGCATTCCCACTGGGAAAGCAGATGAGAGTGAAGAGATTTTTTGAATGTAAGGTGGTTGAAAGTGGTGCAAATGGCAGGAGGTAGGGAGTTCCAGAGTCATGCAAAGCTAAAGTTTAGGAGATTTTTTACCAGGGGGATGATTTGGCTTATACAATTCGATTAGATTTTGGTTGTTAGATCTAAGTTCCCTGCTGGGAAGGTGAAATTTAAATGCAGAAGAAAGAGATGGACAGAGGTCAGATTTGAAAATGAGCTTATGAGCAAGAGTAAGTTGAGAATAGATAAGTTGGTTAGGAAGTTCAAGCCATTTTAATTTATGGAGTGAAGAGCAATGGTGGGTAGAAGATTTATGGCTGGTAGCGAATTTAGCAATTTTATTGTAACAGGTGGAAAGTTTTGTTTTAAGGGAAGATTGGATGTTGGTTAGGAGTGGGGCTCCGTAGAGAAGAGAGGGGATGAGGAATGAGGTAGAGAGAGTGATTTTAGTGGAGGGTGTAAGGTAGCGATTGTGTCGGTATAGCATGCCTAGTTTTTGATGTGTTTTTTTATGTTGAGTTGAATGTGAGAGTTGAATTTAAGGTGACTGTCTATTTGAACACCAAGTAATTTAGCATTGGACACCAATTCCAGGGATGTGTTGTTGTGGCTGTTAATTAATAGAGAATTAGTATTGATAGAGATGTGTTTAGAGGGGGTAAATACCATTAGTTTGGTTTTAGAGGCATTAAGAACAAGGTGGTTATCTTTCATCCAGAGTTCAGTGGAAGAGAAGGCATCTTGTGTAAGCTTTTGTAGTACTGGGAAGGATGTAGCAGTGCAGATGATAGTTAAATCATCTGCATATTGGATAACGCTGGAGAATGGAATAGAGTTGTGGAAGTCGTTAATGAATATATTAAATAGCAGAGGACCCAGTATGGAGCCCTGGGGAACTCCAGTTGGGGTGATTAGAAAAGAGGATGTGGCCTTTTTCCATTTAACTGCTTGATATCTATTTGATAAGTAGCTAGAGAACCAGGACAGTGAGGAAGGAGATAAGTTGAGTTGAGAGAGTTTGGTTAGAAGGAGCTTGTGAGAGATAGTGTCAAAGGCCTTTGAAAGATCAAGTAAGAGGGTAGAGACAATATGACCTGAGTCCCGAGCTTTATTTACAGTTTCTAGGAAGGAGAGGAGGGCTGACATAGTGCTGTGGCCGGGTCTAAAACCGTGCTGAGTTGGAGTGAACAGATTATTGCCTAAGAGTTAAGGTAGTAGCTGTAAATGGATACACTTTTCTAGGAGTTTAGAGATGGGGGATAAGATAGCTGCTATGGGGCGGAAATTTGCAATATTGTTGTTATTGCCACCTTTGTGTAAAGGTATAATGTAAGCCTTTTTCCAGATTTGGGGTACCATGCTTTCTTGGATAGAGCGGTTGATTAGTATACTGATGGGGTAGGCTATGGCCTCAGCAGAAATGCTGAGGAAGTAAGAAGGAATGTTGTCAGGGGCATTGGAGCATGGTTTTAGTTTTTGTAAAAGTTTTTTTATTGTGGATGTCGGAATTGGTTTTAGTGATAGAGGTGTGTGAAGAGGGGGTGACAGAGATGGAGAGGGAGTGGTAGTAGAGATGGAGAAGTGGGGAGGAGTGCTAGTGGGAGAAGTGGAGGATGGAGAGGTATTGGAGAATGAAGATGTTAGTTTGGAGATGGAATCTATGAAAAATGAGTTGAATTGTGTAGCTATGTCCTTGTCAGAAGCATTGGGGTCAGGAGTGGGGTTGAGTAAGTTGCCAGGATTGATAAGGGTAGATATTCCTTTCCAGAACTTCTGAGGGTTTGTTTTATTATTGTTTTGAAGTTTGGAGAAATAGTTTTGTCGATCAGCAATAATGAGCTTTTTTACTTTATTTCTGAGTGTTTTGAATTCGAGATGGGAGAGGGGAGATTTATTTTTATGGTAAAGTGCCCAGACTTTATCTCTGTGTTTCATAGCTGCTAGAGTAGTTTTGGTTAGCCAAGGGGTAGTTTTTAGTTTTATTCTTTTGGAGCTTAGGGGAGCATGGTGATCTAGGATATTTAAAAAGGTTGTGTTGAAGTGAGCTACTGCGTCATCTAGGGTTAGAGTTTTTAGAATATCCCAGTTGATTGCTTTTAGAGAGTCAGTGAAAGCTGTTGGTTTAAAGTTTTTTTGATTGCGTATGGTAATGTAGTTATGTGGGAGTCTATGTGCAAAGGTGGGCAGGTGATCACTGAGGGAGTCTGGAAGTGTACCACTGTCAGAGAAGTAATGAGGGTGAGAGGCTAAGATCCAGTCTAGAATGCTAGTTTTAGAGGGGCGGGTTGTGGAATTAATTAGCTGTGAGAAGTTGTAAAGGTTTATGTTAAGTGGACTTGTGTTTGACTGAATGGAGGACCAGTTTATGTTAGTATCTCCTAGGATTATTATTTCATTGTTAATATTAGTGGAGAGCCAGAAGAGTATATTTTCTAATGTAGTAATATTGTCTCCAGGGGGGATGTAGATGGAGACTATTACTATGTGTTTGTGTTTATTAAGTTGAAATTTTGTCAAGAGTATTTCTGCATTGTTGAATTTGGGAATAGGCTTGTTATAAGGGGTGACTGACAGGGAGGATGAATACAGAAGAGCAACACCACCACCTTTTTTGTGGGATCTGTCTTTTCGGATGATAGAGTAGTTTGGTGGTGTTATTTCATGGTCTTTTATGTGAGACTTTAGCCATGTTTCAGATATAGATAAAATGTTGGGTTTATTGTGTGAGAGCCAGGCATGGAGGCTTGAGATTTTGTTTACTATGCTTTGGGAGTTTAGGGAGGTAATAAATATAGACTTGTCTATGTTGGAGGGGTTTGAGGGGCCAGGGTTGGGATGTATGTCTCCTGATAATAGGGTAGTAATTAGATATAGAATAATATTGGTTAGGTGTTTGGATTGCTTAGAGTATGGGTTGTACTTTAATGCATTGGTAAAGTATGGGTTGAACTTTAATGCATTGGTAAGGTATGGGTTAGCTGCTGTTGTGGATGAGTGTTTGTGGGGGTTAATGAGTTTAAAAGTAAAGAATAGTTGATTTTTTATAGGATAGAGATGGGGAAATATTGTGATGTGAGGTTTTGATGGAAATGTGTTGAAGTCAGTAGTTATGTGGAAGGCTTGAGTATGGTTAGTATGTGTGGGTTGAGTGAGGTAGTAGATGTAGGATAGGTTGAGGAGAAATAATAGTAGTGGGGTGTAGGTTAAGGGTTTTGGGAACATAGTGTAGGAGGTTATTTAAAGTGAAAAATGAGGGGATGTTAGTAGTTACTATGCTGTAGGTTAGTAAGCCTTTTTATAGTAGGATTGGGGAGTAGGTAGGCCTTAGGATTTGACTGTGGGGAGTATGTTGAGGAGTAATGGATTAGATAGGTTAGGTAGAGGATGTGGGCTGGGCAGTAAAGATTGATTGCTTAGATAGGGTGTACTAGTGGGTGGAGAGATGAATGTCTATGGGTGGGATAGGGGAGAGGAACTTGAGAGAGTTGTGGAGTATAATTGGTTAGGAGTTCTAGTGGGTGTGGTTGGGTAGGTATAAATGTAGATGTGGGGGTGGGTGGGAATAGGGGGCAGGATAGGGGAGCGGAGTGAGCCCGCAGACTCCACACAGAAGGCACCCCAGCCGAGGATCAAATCAGAGAACCTCTTGCTGTGAGGCAACAATGCTAACTGCTACAATTATTGTTTGAGTTACCTAAAGCAAATGTATGTGGAACCCAGGTCCATGTCAGTTTATTGAAAAGCAATATGCTGAAAGTCATAATAATCAATGTACAATGTTGAAATCAAAATACCTACTGTATGTGTAGAGAGCTGGACTTTGTTCCCTCACAGGACTCATGTTAGTGCTCAATGCCAAGTTTCACTAATGGGGAGCGGTATTTGTTGACTGGCTGTGTGCAGGCACACTACTGCACGTATGCAGTGCATCTGCATTACTACTAAGTATTTTGAGTTCAAAATTTTGACATTTCATGGGTTTCCATTCAGTATTTTGATTTTCAGTTAATCACTGTTAAGTTTCAGTAAGTTGTTGTGTACCTATGTTACTCGATTCTACTTATCATAGTGAGATGCACACAAGTTTTTTTGTAAAAAAAATATGTTTATCTTTATATTATAAAGTAAATACTTTCTTCTTCTTCTTTCGGCTTTTCCCGGTTAGGGGTCACCATAACAGATCACCCGTCTGCTTATGATTGGCAGTAGAGTTTTACGGTATTGAGTTGCCAGCCCAGCACCCAACCTTCCACAGAAGGCACACACATGCATGCACTCACACCTAGGGCCAATTTAGAGTGTCCAATCCACCTACCGCATGTCTTTTGGATGTGGGAGGAAACCGGTGCACCCGGAGGAAACCCATGCGACCACAGGGAGGACATGCAGACTCCACACAGAAGGCACCCCAGCCGAGGATCAAATCAGAGAACCTCTTGCAGTGAGGCAACAATGCTAACTGCTGCACCACCGTGGCCGCCCATTATAAAGTAAATACCAAAAGAGTTTATTGTTGCATACCACTTGTTTGCCATATAAGTTTCAGGAGAATATATGTAATTTGGTCTGTTCAAGTGTATTTCATTTTATGAAGGCAAAATGTATGCCAGCTTGACTCACCAGTAAGGTTAAGAAACCTTGAAATAAAATAACAGGATGAGCCCTGTACCTTTTGAAAAATAATGTAGTTGAGCTCTTTGCTCTAGTTGATGCTACCTCAGGACAGTAATATTGAAGATGAGCAAAGACAGTGTCCCAGACCTAATCCTACTAACACTTAATATGGCTAAGTAAAACATATAAACTCTATAAATAAATAAATAAATAATAGCCCCCCCCCAAACACACACTAACAAAAACCAGTAAGTAAAGTTTTTGAAAAATTTTAATTTGGTCCACCAGAGTAGAAGTATCGTATGTAGCATACTTACCACTCTGCTCTGAAAATAGTTTAACATATACTGACTGTTTTTGTAAATCAAAGTAGACAGAACTACATTTCAGCCTGCCATGAAACAATGGTGGTATGATGCCATAAAAACACACAATTCTAGCAGTATACATATATTTACAGAGAGACACTGCTAGGTTCAGTAGGTATACTGAATTGGTTAAAAAATCATTTACTAGAGGACATAATAAAATAGGTTTAGATGTCTATATTAAATCAACCAACCATTGTACATCTAATACTAATCATATCATAAGCAGAACATGTAGTGAGACACTGGAAGTTCTGCCTAATCTCTGATGGATGGTGCTGAGGCTGTGAAGTTAGTCAGGATTTCACTATTGGAATCATCATGTTAAGGATGCAACTTGACTTGTATGTCATTCATACAGTGGATATAAAAAGTTTACACACCCCTGTTAAAATGCCAGGTTTTTGTGATATAAAAAATGAGACCAAAATAAATAATTTCAAAACTTTTCCCACCTTTAATGTGACCTATAACCTGTGCAATTCAATTGAAAAAAAAAAACAAATCTGTTAGGGGAAAAAATATAAAAAATAAAAATCGAACAATATGTTGGTTGCATAAGTGTGCACACCCTTAAACTTATACTTTGTTGTGTGTGAACACCCTTAAACTAATACTTTGTTGAAGCACCTTTTGATTTAAGTATAGCATTCAGTCTTCTTGGGTGGGAGTCTATCAGCATGGCACATCTTGACTTGGCACTATTTATCCACTTTTCTTTGCAAAAGTGCTCCAAATCTGTCAGATTGTGAGACCATCTCTTGTGCACAGCCCTTTTCAGGTCACCCCACAGATTTTCTATTGGATTTAGGTCTGGGCTCTGACTGGGCAATTCCATAACTTTAATTTTCTCCTGGTGAAGCCATTCTTGTTTTGATTTGGATATATGCTTGGGGTCATTGTCGTGTTGAAATTCCTCTTCATCTTCAGCTTTCTAGCAGATGCCTAAAAGATGTTCTTCGTGTTTCACTGTTGCAGTTATCATGCTTGGGTTATCTGCCTGCAGGTAGCCTCAGTCGGCCTGAATGTTTTTATGTGTAAGAATAGGCTTCTGTCTTGCAACCCTATCCCATAGTCCAGACATACAGAAAATACAGGAGATTGTTGTCACATGTAGTACACAACCAGTACTTGCCAGAAATTCCTGCAGCTCCTTCAGTGTTGCTGAAGGTCTCTTGCCAGCCACTCTGACCAGTTTTCGTCTTGTCTTTTCATTAATTTTGGAGGGACGTCCAGTTCTTTGCAACGTCACTGTTGTCCCATATTTTCTCCACTTTTTGATAACTATCTTTACTGTGTTCCATGGTATATCCAATGCTGTGGAAATTTTTTTGTACCCTTCTCCTGACTGATACCTTTCAACAATGAGATCCCTTTGATGCTTTGTAAGCTCTCTGCGAGCCATGGCCTTTGCTGTAGCAGACAACTGAGTAAATGTCAGGAAAATCCTACTAGGACAGCTGAACTTTATTTGGGGTTAATCAGAGTTTCTTTAATTGATGACAGGTGTGTAGCCAAGAAGACTGAATGCTGTAATTAAATCAAAAGGTGCTTCAACAAAGTATTAGTTTAAGGGTGTGCACACACAATAAAGTATTAGTTTGAGTGTGCACACTTATACAACCAGCATATTGTACATTTTTATTTTTTATATTTTTTCCCCTAACATATTTGTTTATTTTTCAATTGAATTGTACAGGTTATAGGTCACATTAAATGTGGGAAAAATTTTGAAATTATTTATTGTGGTCTCATTTTTTTATATCACAAAAACCTGGCATTTTAACAGGGGTGTGTAAACTTTTTATATCCACTGTATATCACAGGAAGAATAATTATGCATATGTGGTATCTCTTTCTCTACCATAGAAGACCACATAATAGATTTGCTGCAGCTGCTAATTCCATCATTGATGCCACTTTGCATACCCACACACAGACACACACAATTAACCATGAAAATTTCTATATTAGAACAGATATTGATATTCTTAGATATTACATGGACTGCCCGAGGCAAAGAGCATTGATATTCATAGATATGAATCAAGACAAACCATTATACAGCATCAGTGGGGCCATAGAGGTTGTGGTTTTAATTAGTAAAGAATATTTGGCTAGTATATAAAATAATTTAAATACCCTGGACACACGGGCGGGGGGGGTGACACCGTCAGCAAGTGAAGAACGTATCAGCCCAAACAAAAATTATAGCATATTTCAGACTTACTAATAACGAGCAATATGTAATTTAAAAAAAACATAGCTACCCAAGTGTGTTAGTAGTTATCCTATTATGCTGCCCATGGATTGCTATTGCTTCACACAAAATGACAACAGAATTCTCATCCAAAGATTAAAAGAGTATTGTCAGAGTAAAATATTGAGGAAATAAGGGAAAGTGATGCTCTTTGTGACAATAAAAGAGTATTCCAGAGTGAAATATTGAGGGGAAAAAGGGAAATGTTCACACTTTGTGGCATTTCATTTATTTAAGAACAGAAGCTTGAGCATGTGTTAAGAACTTAAAGCATCACCACCGGCATCCATCCAAACCTTGCATCATGTCTAGTAAACCTTTACTACACCTGTGTATGGCTGGCTGAAGTCCATCCTCAAGAATAAGTTTTCACGGGTAGGTACTCATTCCCCAGTATGTGAGAGTAATATACAGTTTAAATGATAAGTCCTTCAGTAGGTGATAACCCCACTGAATCACTTGCAGTGTCATCATTTAACAACCTGCAGACTTTGAATTATCAAACTGATACATATGTATGTATGTATGTATATATATATATATATGTATATATATATATATATGTCTGTGTGTTTGTATCTATATACATGTATATGTATTTATATTGCTGCTAGTTTGCAATATTATGTAGGATACCAAGATATAAATAATAAAATGTAATGTAGACAGGGATGCAGTCTTAATGGATAAACACCAGTCATGGGGGATGCAGAGTGCAAACACATGTAATATTACCTGATGATTATGAAACTATAATAATGAAATGATACCTCATAACTAAACGGGATAACCAGAAAGAATAATTGCAAGTTGTTCATCCACCAGTAAGTAGCATAGTAACCTAAAGCCTCTACCAACATATAATTATCATTGCCTTGACACACGATGCTGAGCATAAAATGTGTGTACTGACATACATTTTTGCAAATCTGTGAAATGTTTAGTGTTTAAACCTTTTCAAACTGAGTAGCCTGCCCCCCCCCAAGCAACATATAAATGTTGTTCCATTGCGACTTAGTACACAGCCTAAAATTACATGTAATCAAATACATTTTTACAGATTTGTCATTTTCAAATGTCAAATTTATCAAGGTACTATTCCTCTAGTCCATTGATTAACTTGTCTCTTCTAGCTTTACTTTCTAGGAAATTAAGGGCTTTTTTCATAGACTTTGGGTAAACTGATTTACCTTAGGCAGAATTTTGTAAAGTCCGCCTGAGATAATATCCCATTTTCAGTGGAAGCCTGGCTGGAAAAGATCCACATTGACATAATATTTTTACAGATTAGTAGTTATAAAACCTAATACAGAACAACAGCATATTAACTTACTAAAAGTTCAGCTTCATTTCATACAGTTTGAACCTATACATACATAGTTCAAATATTTGGACAGATATAACAAGTGACAAAATAACATTGTCAATAGTTAAAAGTATTCACAAGATGTCCATCGTGTTTCACTGTTGCAGTCATTACAATTGGGTTATCCTGCTGGCAGGCTACCCGCAGTCGGCCCGAGTTCCAAAGTCTAGGTCCGGTGTCAGTTGCTGTCACCTTCTCCCTGACTTCAGTGCGCCAGGGGTATAAAAGATGCAGCCGACACCATTTTCTTCAGTCTTTCTTGCCACGCGGTGCCCGAAGCAAAAGCAGTTCGCAAGTGCCGGTCGGCAGACTCCTGAGATTTTCAAATTTGAATTTCAGATCTGAAGTCTTCATTAAAGCTAAGTACCCCATTGGGGAAACTTTTTTCTTGCTCCAGACCGATGTCAGAAAAAGTTAATAATTGTATTTCTTGTGGGAAGCAAATACCTCATAAGGATTTTCATTCTTACTGTATTCCTTGCCTAGGCCCTGACCATGACGTTGCTAGTTGTCGGTTTTGTGCTAGATTTAACCAACGCACTATTAAGCGTCAGTACGATTTTGCATTTCATTACTTTGGCAGAAGATTCAATTATATAATGCCATCGGAACAGCTGACTACCGGAGTTTATAAAAGGCACAAAGAAAAAGAAAAGGACAGGCATCCGAGGCTTCTGTTAGGCCTATCGCCGGTTCTCAGTGAGGTGCTTTCGCAGCCCCTGACGCTCCCTACCTCAGAGCCACAGGCCGCTTCTGACTCCCACATGGAGCCGACTAGGCCACTGGAAACTCAAGGTATTGGACACTCGGAAACTATTCCCTCAGATGGGTCCAAAGCCGCTGAGCAGGCATCAGCTTCTGAGGGTGTTTTCAGACCTACACAGTTATATGTAAAACCATCTTCAGCTTCAAAGGCAAAGACTAAAGCAGCTCTAAAGACAAAGAAACAAGTACAGCATTCTCCTGGACAGGCCTCAATGCCTAAAAAACAGATGCATAAAATGGCTGAAGACCTAATTACTTTGATCAGCGGTTCCCATCCCCCTCCTGATAAGAGGCCTAGGCAAGAGATGGAATATGAATCTTCAGATCAGGTTTCCATTTCCTCTGATTCCTCTTCTGAACAGGAATATTCCATTTCTCCCTATGAGGATTCTGATGCTGAATAATTTATCCCTTCAGCCTCTCCTCCTGAGGATTATTCTTTTGGGGAGACCCTGCATACTATGAGAGAGCATTTCCACTGGGAGAGCCAAGATTACTCAGAATCCAAGAAAAGGCACAGAGACTTCCTTTTATTACTTCAGCACAGGTCCCTTGCTATTCCTCCTGTTTTAGACATTGTAGATGATGTATTTTCAGAGTCCGGTCTGTCTCCTGACTCTTTACCACCAGCTCCTGTTAAGCCAGACAGATACTACAGGGTTCCTGATTCACATAAATTTCTTTACAAAAACCCTGCTGCTGACCCAGAAACTATTTCTCAGGGTCCCAAGGGTGTCAAGGCGTCCACTGCAAAAAAAAACATATCCCCTCTGATAGGGATTCAAGGGCCCTGGACAGATGGGAGAAAAAGCTTTATACTTCTGCTACCTTGGCTGTAAGAGCTTTAAATTGTCAGTTTCATATGCTTAAATATCAGCAATATCTTATGTCACTGCTTAAACAGAAAATGTTGGCAAATTCAAAATGTGCAGAAAACAAAGAAATGCAGGATTTATTGCATGCAGCTGAACAAGTGGGAAAGCATACTTTGCAATGTGGTTTTGATTCTCTAGAGGCCTCCTGTAGGGCCGCAGTTGCAGGTTCTGTCATTAGGAGGCATGCTTGGTTAAAAGAGCAGAATCTGCCCGATGATGTTAAAGCAAAACTATTAGATGCTCCATTACAACATGATACCTTGTTTGGTGTTAAAGCAGAAGAGGTGTTGAAGAAAATGGAGGACAAAGCTAAATCTATGCAAACAGTGAAGGATTTCTTACAGGTACAGCCTCCCAGATTTAGCAGGAATTGGCCTACAAAGAATTGGTCCTTTCCAGTGTCAGGCCACAAAGAGGCGGATCACAGCCCCAAGGCTCATACAGGCCTAAACAATGGGGTGCTTCTACCTCCAAAAGTGGAGAGGAAAAATCTCAGCCATACAGGAAACAAGTCTCAATGACTTCCCCCTGCCAGCACCAAGCACTTAACTTCTGGCAGCTCCTTTGTGGGGAAAACTAGCACTTTTTTCACAAAATTGGCACATGGTCACCCAGGACAAATGGGTCTTAAATATCGTATCTCAAGGTTACAGGTTCCACTTTCACACCCTGCCAAGGCCAAACGGTATGCCAGACCTGCCACGCAGTCAATGGGCAGAAGCACAAAAACAAGTTTTATCTCTCATGGACATGAGAGCCATTCAGCAAGTACCATAGCAAGAGCAGGGACAAGGATTTTACTCAAGGCTATTTTTGGTACCCAGAAAGGACAAAGCCTGGAGACCAATGCTGGACCTGTCAATCCTAAACACATACCTGAATATTCCAAAATTCATAATGTTAACTCTGCAGCAGCTTCTGCCCATGCTGGGCAAGAAAGCTTGGCTTGTGACTTTAGGCCTAAAAGAGGCATACCTGCATGTCCCAATCAGACAATCATGCAGAAGATA
Organism: Protopterus annectens; assembly: GCF_019279795.1. NCBI lineage: Eukaryota > Metazoa > Chordata > Ceratodontiformes > Protopteridae > Protopterus > Protopterus annectens. The sequence continues at coordinate 1,499,521,523 of NC_056741.1, forward strand.
CCTCAGATTTATAGCTGGCTCAATGCACTACCAATTCTCTGCACTGCCCTTTGGCTGATCTACTGCGCCCAGGGTCTTCACAAAATGCATGGCACCAGTAATTGCATTCTGCAGACAAAGAGGAATACAAATATATCCTTACTTGGACGACTGCCTTATTCAAGCAGAGAACAAGGACTTCCTACTACAGCATCTGGCGTTTGTAAAAGATTACTAATAGGTCTAGGGTACACAGTAAACGAAAAGAAATCAAAACTCGTACCCTCTCAAGAGATAATATTCCTGGGTGCAAGCTTAAATACAACTGCCCAGATGGCTTATCTCAGGCCAGACAAACACAGACAACTGACTACTTATTTCAAAATGTTGGCAACAAAGACCCAGTTATCTGCAAGAAAAATTCTGCAAGCTTTGGGCTTCATGGCATCCTGCATACTACTAATTTCATATGCAAGACTGCAATGAGGAAGCTTCAATGGTATCTAAAAAGTGTTTCGACTCAACATTGCCACAGCCTGGAAGCAATAATTACCTTCATTCCCTGCCTGCAACAGGAGTTTCGATGGTGGGCAAAAGCCTGTCACCTCAACACAGGACAGCCATTCACCTTACCCTCAGCTGGGCAGACATTGACAACAGATGCATCAGATTATGCCTGGGGGGCCCCTATGGCAGGAAGATGTATTCAGGGCACATGGTCCGCAAGTCAAATGCATCTACATATCAATCAAAAAGAGATGCTGTTCAGAATGCCCTGACAGCCTTCAAGGATATACTTCATCCAGGACAGCTACTGATAAAGACGGATAATACTACAGTCATATGGTACATAAACAAGCGGGGGGCATGCATTCCTACCCCCCTCTGCAGATTAGCCATGAACTTGTGGGACACAGCACTGACTTACCAAGTACATTTGCAAGCACAATTCCTGCCAGGAAGGATAAATACTCTGGCAGATGAACTAAGCAGAAACATAATGGATCCCCCACGAGTGGAAATTGGATCCACAAGTCTTCAGCATGATAGCAAGGAACTGGGGGTGCCCGGACATAGACCTATTTGCCTCCCCTCACAACTGTCAACTACAGAGATTCTGCACAAGGGCTTATCACAAGCAAGCATGGAAAGTGGATGGCTCTATATTTCAGCTGGAAAAACCTAACAGTATATGCCTTTCCTCCCCAAGGTACACCTCAAGGTCAGACAAGAGAAGCCAAAAATGATACTGATTGCCCCAGACTGGCCCCGCCAGCACTGGTACCCAATCCTAAAGAGCTTGTCTCAATGCCCAGCTTGGACATTACCTCAAATTCCTCACTTATTGACCCAGCACAACAGTATGATACTGCACAGCCAACTCAGGACCTTAAACCTGGCAGCATGGCGAATAATGTAGCCATTCAAGACACGCCTCTCTCTCTAAAGCAGTGATGGATGTTATTGTGGAGGCCCGGAGGCCTAGCACCAGAAAATCTTATGCAGAAAAATGGAAGAGATTCTGTGCTTGGAACCAGGCACAAGGTATTGACATGACTGTTCCAAATATTCCTCCGATTTTGTAATACTTAACTGAGATACTGGATAAAGGCCTTTCCTTTTCATCAATTAAAATTCATGCCTCTGCCATTTCAGCTCATTACAATACAGAACCACCTATTTTTCTCATCCATTATTAAGGCAGTACCTCAGAGGGGCCAAAAACATAAGACCCCCAAGGAGAGCACCAATACCTGCATGGGACCTCAACTATGTCTTGGAAAAACTCACACTGCCTCTGTTTGAGCCAGCCTCTGCAGCTGATATAAAATTCTTATCCTGGAAAACAGCTCTGCTCCTAGTAATTACTTCCACTAGACGAGTCTCAGAGTTACAGGCACTCATGGCTGTGGAACCTTTTACCATTTCCCATCCTGACAGGGTTTCTCTAAGGACAAACCCTACATTTATACCTAAGGTAGTGTCCAGTGTGGCCCTTAACCAAACAATACATTTGCCTACTTTTTATTCAAACCCACAGAATAAGGATGAGAGACCTCTGCATTCTTTGGACATTCACAGGCAGCTACACTTCTGCTTGGACAGAACCAAACCTTTTAGAAAGACGGAACAACTTCTAGTAGCATATGCTGCAGGATCACAAGGAAAGCCGATCTCAAAACAGACTATTTCAAAGTGGATAGGCCACTGCATTCATTTCTGCTGTTCACAGCATGGCAAATCAGTGCCTAAGGGCATTAGGCCACATTCAACCAGAGCAGCAGCCACTTCAGCAGCCTTCCTCAGAGGAGTACCAACCAAAGACATCTTAGAGGCTGCAACTTGCTGTTCAGTACATACTTTTACAAAGCACTATCACTTACCTCTGTACTCTAAGTCCATGGCAGGCTTTGCCACTGCAGTTCTGCAGGGCCTGATAGCCTCTCCTAATCCTATTTAGCACCAGCCTCCCAACCTTAGCTTTTGGATTCAACCCAATTGTAATGACTGCAACAGTGAAACACGAACATAGTACAGTTGTGTACCTACCATAAATGTAGATGTTGGAGTGTATTCACTGTTGCAGTCCAGGTTACCCTCCCACCATCCCCCTTTTATCTTGCTGGGACCTATCTGTACTTCTCTATTCTGTACAACCTATGTGGTGTATTTGTTTGTAGATGAAGGAAAAGTTGTTTTTTGTATATGCATGCTTATTGGCATAATTTAGCCTGCAATTTTAGGGGCACCTGACATCTGGGGCAAGAAAAACTGAAGAAAATGGCGTCGGCTGCATCTTTTATACCTCTGGCACAGTGACGTCAGGGAGGAGGCAACAGCAACCGATGCCGGACCTAGACTTTGGAACTCGGGCTGACTGCGGGTAGCCTACCAGCAGGATAACCCAATTGTAATGACTGCAACAGTGAATACACTCGAACATCTACATTTATGGTAGGTACACAACTGTACTTTGCAAGTCATAGAGATGACATTAAACACAATGAGTATACTTTTTGGAACAGAGATGAGTAGATAATATAGCCTAGGCAAAAAATATATTTGTCTTTTAAGAAATAGATTGAATAAGTTCGGAGAGAAGGAATTCTTAAAAAAAAAAAAAAAAAAAAATATGCCCCAGGGCTAGCCACCTAGCGGTGTAAACCTTGGCTGTAGATGATTGACACTGTTTGACACCCCGATCCCATTGACAAAAATGGGAAAAAGGGCTATGGATGGATGCTGGGGGTGGAAAGAGGGAGGGACCAGTTAAGCCTAGTTCATACTTTAGAGAAGTATAATTCCAGACAATTCTATAGGAAGTTTTAATGGCCTCATTACCAGTTTGCAAATCGATGTGCAAATGGGGGTAATTCTTTCTTTTCTGTAGTTGTAGTTAGTGTTGCAAGACCTTGTGAAGTCAACTGAGAATCCCCAAAGCTGGTATTATTAGCCTGAGGTATGCTAGAGACCTGCAGTTCTAGGTTACTGAAACTCTCATCATTAATTAGTACGCTGCTGTCCCCCTCCAGATGAACACTTACATGGAATTGAAGTTGATCAGATGATATCTTCTTTTTGCTTTACTCCTCCCATAAAAGGTAAAAATCTTTGGGATTATTTCTGTTCACTTGGGTAACTGATTTAGCAGTCTTAATTTGTTATCATAGTACAGGATATGTAAATGTTTTAAATAGCCACTAAAATAAGACATTCTCTTCTGTTGCATGCCATTAAAAAGTGTACATTTTAGTGAAAGTATTAATACTATGGATGGGCCCATTTTGTCCCTTAGAAAATGTCAGCAACTTCACTGTTCACAGATGTGTGGCTTTTAAACTACACCAATTATTTAACTGATATAAAGTTTTAGTTCCTGAAGTGTCACAATAATAGCACCCAGATGCAATCTTGAGCCAGTCGAGAACCACAATTGAAGATTTCTTTGTAAAGGTTGCACCAAGACCAGCTCTCAAAGACTGCAGAGTGGAGCAACATGCAGGCCTGACTGCTCACACAGATGCCATCTTGCCATCTCTCCCAAATATTATCATTATGCTTAAGATCTGGAATAACGTCCATGCCACTGACTAGTGTTCTAGATTAGATAAGGGAAGGAGCAGAAGAAGATTTGATGGATCAGTGTTTGTGTGCATTAATATCACATTAGTGTTTACAAGGCTGAATTTAATTTGGCTGTTTGACATCCACTGAAAAATAAATTTTAAGTAATTATTTCTGAGTAAAGAAAGAGGTAGCACTCAGTATCATTTGTGTAGGACTGATGATGAATAGTATATCTTGCCTGACCTCTTTAAGTGATAACATATACAGCTTGAAGAAGAGCTATGGCTTTTACACTCCCATACTCCATCCGGTAACTGTTGGGAAAGTAATCCAAAAGGTAAAAGACAAACCAATCAAAAACAGTACCAGGAAAGAAATGCATCATATTCCTAGTCAGTGAGCGAATACACCATGAACTCCATTTCTTTTAAAAGCTAATCCCATTTATGAATATTCCCTTCATTATTAAGGAGGTCCAGCTTCTATTGTCCAAAATGACTTGCACTTCAGTTACTCCTTTTCCCCAGAGAGCCCTTTTTGCCACCATTGCACGCAGGCAGTCTTTGGCTTCTGAAATGAGGGTCTTGTTGCACTTCTCATTCCAGTAAAACTGCTGTGAACATTTTGGAGGCGTCCATCCTGCCCATTGTGTAGTGTAGTGATGAGCCCTTGAGTTAGATGTTTAGGGAGTGTGGCATCCTAGAGGCATGAGCCCTTGAGTTAGATGTTTAGGGAGTGTGGCATCCTAGAGGCATAACCTTTCCAATGTTGGATAAGGATTAAAACAGTGTCCTATTCCCACGGGTTTATTAGGACTAAATTACAGGTTTTCTAGGTAATTTCCTTTTTGTAAATTTCTGTTCTTGGCTGTTTGTAATTTGCTGACTTTAGTCATAGTTTAATGTTCCTTAGCTCTGTTATTGTATGTGGATGGATGTGGTCACTCTCGTTGCTTTGGAGGGCTACAGGAGCCCTATTTTATGCCTTATTGGAGTTGTCTCTAGACTTGTCTCTGCTGCTGCCCAGACAGTTTCCTTATTGCTTTGGTCCTGTCAGCGCTGGTAGGGTTTTGCTGGAGAAGCTGGAAAATTCTGGCAAGCTGCAATTTTGTGTTGGAGTGCCCATCTTTGGGCTACTGCAGGAGTCCCAGATGTTTGAGGTATCCATCTTCATTCAGGGTGAGAAGATTCAGGTAAACTATGCTCCTGGTCTCTAGTGGAAAAAGTGTTAAGAGAATTTGCCCCACCATTTAAAGTCACCATCTTGGTGAGGCCTGCTTCTGTCTCTTCATCGCAGAGTTCCCCTTTGGGGTCTCAAACTTGTTTGTCAGTTATGCCTGTTTTAGATAGGGTCATTTTACCTTGCTTTGTGGAAATTTACCTGAGAACAGTTTTCTGTTCTTGCTGGCTGTGGCTGTTCCGGGGATCCCAGTTCTTCTTGGCATGCTTGTGAATTGCCATCTCCTGACTGTTCCTCCTTCTAATTTGGAGTGTCTGTCCCACTGTATGGGTCCTTTTTCATCAATGGTTGCATCTGGTAGAAACTATGAGAAAATGACAGGTTCCGTCATTCTCAAGGTGGGTGCATTCCTATGTGGGAAGTTAGATTACCAAAAGGGATGGAAGCCAGAGACGCAGCCTTTTAAAATCACAGCTAGAGAAGGGTGGACAGGTTGGGGGAAATTCAAACAAGAACTCTAGTCCTATGGTTAGAATTTCAGAAACATTTAGCTTAAGGCCTCAGTTGGGGCTGGGGCAGACTAAAAAAAATGGGAAAACCAGTAGCAATGTAAACAGGCACTGGAATGCAACTTTAAGCAGGTATATACAATTATAAAAAGTATTGAAACACAAATCCTAGAACAATGTTCACAGTAATGCTACTATTTCAATCCCACCACAGACTAAGGCACCAGACTATACAGAAGTATACCAGTAGCACTGCAGTAAATGATTAAATGACGCTGATGTCTAGCAGTAGATCACAGTCCTATCACAACAGTGAATGATGCTACAAGACTGAAGCCTCAGAGTGGGTTCAGAATACAAAAAGCTACTTTTTACATGCAATTCTACTTATGGAAATAGAAGTGCAGTATAATGTACAAACAGTGCTAAGATATTGCAGTAATATACAATATTCCCACAACTGCAAGTGAAGCTACAATGCTAAGGTCCCAGAACAAACCAGAAAAAATGCAAACGGATAACATTTTTAGCTAAAATATGGACAAAAGCAGGAAAGGACAGAAAAGCATCTCCACACAGGTCACTAACTGCAACTTAAAATATTTAATCAGAATTTAAATACAAGCTTTTTCCTCCCTTTTGAATAAAAGCTTATATCTCACACTTTAGGGTTTTCCACACCTCTCAGAGTCTTAAACAAAAAGACCAGGCAGTAAGAGATATGGTCTGCCTTATTTCTCCAAATAACGCTACAATTAACTTCTGCTAGCAAGCTCCAGGTGGCAGTTACTAATTACTGTACAATAAATACCTACTCTTGGGATCTTCATCTCTTTTGCAAAGTAAATAGATCATGTTGGAGAAATAGATTTGTATCACAGAGAATACTGTTTTCATGGAACCACTCCCCAAAAAGGAAAGAAATTCTCTTACTCTCTTCAAATGTCATTTGGACAGATGGATGGGAAACAGCAAATTCTGACTGTTTTACCACCCTTATCTCCCGTTGATAGGGGAAACTTGCAAATGTCCCAACATATCCTTTTTTGGCCCATCTCTTGGCTATTCATATGAAAAGTATAAGGGATAAAAATTACCACAGGAATGTAAGGCTAAGCTTACGATTCTCACAGAACAGTAGTAACCTTGTAAGTACCTATGAACCTCTAGTCATTGTGTGAAACTTTAGCCTAGTTTAAAACTAATATTTTCAGTACCTGGGTCCTACTATTCATTGGAATTGTGTGCCATTAACTATGGTGCTCCTCAGGAGTGTTACCTCAGTTCTGTTTCCCCTTATACCAAGTAGAAATAAGTCTTTTGGTTAGTGGAATTAGAATTGATGGGTAGGAATGTAATTATATGAACTTGATTTGTTTCCAATACATTTTCACGTTTTGCTAAATAAAGTATGTTTTTATATTAAGAAGGCTGGGGCTGCAATTCTAGTGGTAGTTGAAAGGTAAAAGAAACATACAATGGAGCTTAAAATGACAATTACCGGTTTTAGCTAGTTGGCACATTTTCACTTTTGGCTAATCAAAGTGTATTTTTACATTAAGAAGACTGGAACTTCCATTCTAGTGGCAGCAGTAAAATAGCCTGGTTAGTCAGGGTTGGGAAACGTGTAACGGACCTTAAAGGGAACTTGTTTCATCAGCCAGAGGGCTTTTTGGGACTTAGTTGGGGTTAATTTGCACTTGAGAGCTACTTTTGCTGTGCTTTTGCATTAAATAGTTCCAGGATCATCCACCTTGTGGCAGAAGGTATTTACCTGGCCTCTCTGAGTTGGGAGACACTCCAGGGAGCTTAGTGTAGTTCTTTATTGTCCAGAGGGCATGGACGTTTTCAGCTTTTAATGTCTGGTATAAATTAGGCATGTTTTCACAGAGCTGTTCACTGCTCAGTGGTGATTATCGGTACCCTGTAGAGTAGCAAACCTATAAGTATATTACTTAGGCCTTCAACCCATAACAAAGAAAGGCTTTGTGTGGACCTTAGCTTAGGGGAGCTAGATAGTGTCATATACAGTACTAAGATCATAGCACCATCAAACATCTAGCTTTCACCCCAGACACCACTCATGTGACCCCTGTAAAATCAAGACCATAAACCATAGTAGCCCAAACGTAATACAGGTCCTGACAACATGGATTTGCAATTGCCTAATGTCTCTGTGGCCAGCATGGTAGATAATGGGTATACTGAGACAATGTAGATGTTGTCTCATGCACTCAGACAACCTTTTAATTCTTAAAGAAACTAGCACAGTATGCAAGAGATGTACATATATAACTTCCTTGGAGGCAGAAATCATGATTACAAGCAATGTTGTCAAAAACACAAAGCCTATGTCCTTCCCACATACCACACGCTACAAACATAGATCTTTGTGTGATGTGGCATTTAAAAGAAAGCTCTTCAAACCTCAAATTCCTCCTAAGTTGTTAAACTTCAACACTACCCTCAGCAATCACTAAAGCACACACCAAAAACAACCCCTAACACTATTCATAATCCTACACCCAATGATTCCCCAAGAACAAAGCCCATAAGGCAAGCATACACTTTACCAAGTACTCTTGTCATAGGGGATTCTGTTGTGTGACACACACACACATACTCCTCTCACCAGGATAGGTGAGTAAAGGATAACAGTTAGTTGCTTTTCTGGAGCTAGGATCCGCAATATCATGCACACATTCAGGTCACTGCACCAAGGTACCAATATGATTCTGTCATAGTTCATGCAGGTGTAAATGACCTGAGGTGTACTACGCTGGACTGTATGAAAAGAGACATTATAGATCTATGTGTCACAGACAGGCACGTGCCTTACATTGAGTAGCATTTTACCTTCACCAAGAATGATGGCACAGCATGAACAGAAAATGATTGATTTTAATAATTCGGCTTAGTTTCTGGTGTCACTCTATGAGAATCCAATAAAGGAATCTTTTTTTTTAGGCAATGTCAAAATGACAAAACTATCAACATAGCAAAAAAAAAAAAAAAACTCAAAGCAACCTTAAGGTGTTACTGCTCAGTGCAAGAAACTCCAAACCTTACAAACTCACCTTGCTCTGGAGAATGTAGACATCTGTGCTGTTACAGAGACTTGGTTTAAAGCTGTAGAAAGTACTTCAGCAGTGGAAGCCTGCAGTGTCTTCCCCACGTTTAGACCAACAGCACAGACAGAGGCTAAAGGTGGAGGTGCCTCAATCATGTTAGCAACAAATACAACTCTCAGCTGGTTAAACAGGATGATGCCCTGGAGTTCATTCATGTTTGTCTTCTTAGACAAAGCATCCTACCATGTTCCGGGCCAGCTACAGGTTGACCTGTATGACTCCGTAAGCTTACAACTCTTATCTAAACCTATTAAAGGCACTCACCATTTGACCAAATCCCCTGTTCTTGGGAGACAAAACTACCCCTCTATAGACAGGAAAACATACTTTGCCTTTAACTCGCAGGCACAGTATTTCCTGTACTTCATCAGTGCAGACACCCTGGACCAAATAATGCACTTTCCAAACAGAGGCTCAAACATATTGCCATGTGTCTGACACTCCAAATCTACAAACACTGGACCTACCCCAGTTTGGCTTTAAGGGAAGGTCTTACCTACTTAACCTGGTAGACTTCTTCAAGAAGGTCACCATGGATATGGATGAGGGGAAATGGTGTATAGCACCTACCTTGACCTAGCCAAGACATTCAGTACAATACCCCACTCGGTATTCATGAACTCTCAAAACTAGGTATAAATCCCTATATAATTCGCTGGATTGCCAGGTGGCTCACAGGGCCCAAGTATTCAGGATCAGTGAGATCACCTCCACCAAGAGACTGGTCATCAGCTGAGTACCCTAGAATTCTGTGTTGCGCCCACTCCTGTTTGGCATCTACTTCTTGGAAGACAAGGCTAGTGTCAATGACCTCTTGTTCACCAACTTCGCAGATGACTGTAAATTAGGCACTATTATATATTCAGCCCATGACACCATCCTAAACAAAGGTCTAACGCAAACAAATAACTGGTGTGAAAGCCACAGATAACTTAATGCAAAGAAATGCATTATAGTACTGTTTGTGAAATGTTTCACCCAAGCTAATCACCTCATTGATAAAACGCCCCTAAGAGTTGACCTAATAGTTATGAATCTGGGAACATATGTAGACAGTAATCTGGCATTCAACCAACGTATAGCCAGGATAGTAAGAAAATTGTTCTATGTCATCCAACCCATAAGCAAGGGTATAGCATTCAGGTCCAAGGAAGTAATAGCATCACGTTACTCAGCCCTTATCAGACCCATCACTGAGTACAATGCCCCCTTTAGCATGAGACTTCCAAGATGGCTGCCCATTGAGTAACAGCTAAATGCTAGTCATATTGAACCAGCTATTTAGCATAACAAAAAGACCAATTGTCTTTAATCAGGAAGTTTTTTTGCCATTTTTAATTTCTCCAAGTCTTTTGGTTTTCTAATAGCATGATGGGAATGGACCCCATTCCTAAGTCAAAGTACAATTAAAGTTCATGAAATTAATATTGTTTCACTCTTTGATGTTAGACAAAAGTGCTCTTCGCAGCACCTGCAATGTACCCAGTAATGACTTCTCCTGCAATTCGTACAGTGATACATGAATTGGTAATATATGTCTAAATAATATATAATAAGAATGTATTATGGAACTCAGAGCCGATTATGGAACTCAGAGCCAATTGTCCACCTGGTCTTAATGGTGTTATCCCCCTTATACCCATTTTAAAAGCAAGAGGCCTGGTCAAGAAATGCAATTGATCTAATGTAATATGCTGATTGCTTTACGGACTTGAGTATATACAGGCTATGTATTCTGCTGTCTTACTTTCTTTCCCTTCATATAAGGAGAAGGTGTTTTTGACAACAGTTGATTGGTTACTTTGGTCTTCCAATTACTAATAGCTATTGCCTTATTTACATTTGAAGATATTTTTCTCGATTGACTGGTTGCAACTGTCGCTTATTTACATTTGAAGATATTTTTCTCGATTGACTGGTTGCAACTGTCGCTGTGCACAGTCACTTGATCAGAAAAACAAAGTTCTGCTAAGAAACAGAGCCATTTTACTGATAGAAAAGAAAAAATCATGCTATCATTCAGGAAGGCCTGCATCTAAGTCAGCATGGGCATCATACTTTGCTCTTTAGTTTCCTTTTGCTTCTATTGGGTGTTTTCACTGGCTCTTTTCCTTATATGAATATGAATAGTCAAGGTCTAATTTTTATTGGAAGACAAGCTTTCTGACTATGAATAGTCATGAGTGACTTGAATCTTAATGGCAAAAAACCTTCCTGATTAAAGACGATTGGTCCTTTTGTTATGCTAAATAGTTGGTTCAGTATGACTAGTTCATTGGACCAGCTTGTTCCTGTTTTTTGTTGATTGGTTCTACTGTTATTCTGAATGAATTTGTGACTGGCATGCTCCTGATTGGAAGCATTAGCTTCTGATAGTCTCTCATTGTTCATCTTGATATGCTAAATGGTTGATTCAGTTTGGGAAGCTCATTGGTCCAGCATGTTCCTGATTTTTGATGATTGGCTATTACTCCTTTGATAAGAAAAATCATTGGTTAATGGGTGAGGATCTGAAGAAGGTTTTTACTGAAAGCGCTTATCCACCCTAGAACTCTGTTTTATGCTATTTTTTTTGTTCATATTAAAGAATTTGGTTTTTAACGTGACATGTTTGTCTCACGACAGCCTTGGTGATGTGTCTCATCTTTGTTCCTGCATTTCTTTACTTGTTAAGACCACCTCTGGTAATGTAGCTTTTTTTGTTTTGATGTGGTAGTTCGTGGGCACCGAGTTTTTCCCAAAGGGGATGACAATGCACTTTTTAGCATTGAGCTTAAGACCTTGGTTCTGGCACCAGTCAGTGTCAGTGAGGTCTTTTTGTAAGATGTTGACATCGGCTTGAGAGTCAATAATGGCTCCCAGTTTGCAATCATCTGTGAACGTGGTCAAACAGAGTCCCTTGGTTTTGACCTGGACTTCCGAGAAATATTTGCCAAACAGAAGATGACCCAGGACCGATCCTTGTGGGACATCACTTGTGACTGTTCTGTAGTCGGATTTGGAGTCTGCTACTTTCACCATGTGGGTTCTGTCCATGAGCTAGTTGGCCACCCATCTTATGATGTAGGGGTTGATGCCTAGGATGGTTAGTCTGTCAATGATCCCTGAGTGGGGGATAGTATCGAAGGCCTTAGCCAGATCAAGGTAGACTGTATGGACTGGCCTTGCCTTCATCAACTGCACTGGTGACAGATTTGAAGTCGTCTGTCAGGTTGTGCAGATATGATCTGCCCTTCACAAACCCAAACTGTGAGGGATCCAGGGTTTGAAGGTTCCCAATATCCTCATTTATGAGGTCCATAATGATGCGCTCCATAGCCTTACAGATCAGGCTTGTCAGGCTGATGGGGCGGTAGTTTTCTGGGTCAGTAGTCGCTCCACCTTTGTGGAGAGGAATGACTGTAGTGGTGCACCACTCGGTGGGGACAAAGCCTGAAGTGAGGCTGTGGTTGAACAGGGCACTCAGGTGGGTTTTCAGTTCCCTTTGTAATTCGTGTAGCATGCAGCCAGGTATATTATCAGGTCCCATGGAGGCTGTATTTTTGGCTTTGGATAGGGTAGCTTCTACCTGAGCAGCCGTGATATTAGGGATTTGGCATTTATTGGGTATTGGGATGGTCCCTTTTGGGGGGTGGGGGGGTAAATTTTAACAAAATCTGTCTGCCAAGATGTTGGTGATGTCTGTTGGTTCAGTATAAGTGGTGTCGCTGTGCAGTAGCTCAGAGCACCCCTGCATATTATGCAGGTTCTTGATGTAACTAAAGAGTGCCATGTGGTTATCTCTAGCATCTGTTGCAGTTTTGTTTTCATAACTAGCTTTGGAGGCTGAGGGATCTCAGTTTTTTGCTGAGACTTACAAGGGAATTTTTCCAGTCTCAGGACTTGGTCCTTTTCTGCAACAGTTTTTTTCTTCTGTTGTACAATTTGTTAATGGCAGGGGACCACCAGAGTGGCTTCCTTTTTTTGGAGGACATGATCTTGATTCTGTTAGGTATGGCCTGATCCATGCACTTGTGTAAATGCTCATATAGCACCTTGGTGTATGATTCCGTGGCCATACATCCTTTCCCGGTTTGAGTGGGTGACGTGACGTTTGACACTTCTGTCTTTAGAAGCACAAAATTGGCTTTGGAAAAGTTTTTCACTGTGGTTTCCATCCTGGGGGATGCGGGTGGGATTTGGATATTGACTGTGATTAAGTAATGGTCAGGTCTGACTAGGGAGGAGTTGATCACTGGTGTAGAGCAGCAGTCCCCCATGTTTGTGATGACCAGATTGAGAATGTTTCTGCCTTTGGTAAGGGTGAGAATGAGTTGGTCGAGGGCATTGGAGTTAATGAATTCTAGAAATTGTTGGGCAAATTGTTGGGCAAATCAAACGCACGAAGCTTCGGAAACCATCCAGGTGCAACTAACCATAGGCAAAACTGCTCTACAAATTGTAGCATGCTACAGGCCACCCTCTCAAACTCAGGAACCCCACACAGCCTTCCTAAAGACACTGGAGGGTATAAATGTATCTCCAAACACCATCATATTGGGTGACTTCAACTACCTGAATATAGACTGGGAACATTACTCAAGCCCTAACTTTCTAGCCCAACGGTTCCTGGAGTCCATAAATTCAAATGCCATGGAACAGCTAGTCACTGTTCCCACGAGAGGAGAAAATATACTAGATCTCATTATCACAAACATGAGGACAAAATGCTCCACACCGGAAGTATATCCCTCATTGGTGAGATCTGATCATAAACTAATCTCACTGGAAATCCACATCCCGCCCCCACCCCAAACAAAAAAGACCACAGTGAAGAACTTCTCTAAAGCAAACTTCAAACTACTCAAGACTGGTGTGGTATCCTTCAAGGCCCCTGAGCCAGTGGAAACCACAACCCAAGCTGCGGAAGCCCTTACAAATGCCTTCTATGAACACCTCCAGGACTGCATGGATCAGTCAATCCCAAATAAAACCAAGACTCTTTCCACAAAGGGCAAACGTCCAGTCTGGTGGACCCCAGCCATTAACAAACTTTACAATAAGAGGAGAAAGCTATTACATGATAGAACAAAATCCATAAAAGGGAAGTCACCCCTGATCATTATTAGTAAAAAAATACGAGCACTCATAAAATCAACTAAGACCAATTTTGAGAGAAAAATTGCCATGGATTCAAAGGACAATCATAAGGCCTTTTTCAGCTATGTTAGGAACCTGGGTGGAAACTCCCAGATATGCTCAGAATTAGTCCAAAATGATACAAAAATCACTGAACCCACAGACATTGCCAACATACTGGCAGACATGTTCAGTGCAAACTTCACCCCCCTAAAGGAGAGATAACTATCCCAGCGGAGTGTAGCCTCCCAGACATCTCAAATGCGCAGGTGAAAGCTGCTCTCTATAAAGCTAAAAACACAGCATCAATGGGACCGGATGATGTCCCCGGCTGTGTGCTACACGAGCTAAATGAGGAATTAAACCCGCACATAAGGCAGCTGTTTAATCTCAGCCTTACCACAGGATACGTGCCCAAGGAGTGGCGTACGGCAACTGTGGTCCCACTCCACAAAGGCGGTGCCTCTACGGACCCTGGTAATTACCGCCCCATAAGCTTAACAAGTCTAGTCTGCAAAGCTAAGGAGAGGATCATAATGGAGCTCATAAACAAAGATATAGGGGACTTGCAGACATTGGACCCGACCCAGTTTGGCTTCGTCAAGGGAAGATCATGCCTTTTGAACTTGGTCGACTTCTTCGAAACAGTCACCAAGGCCATTGATGAGGGAAAGGCAGTCCATACAGCCTGCCTTGACCTTGCAAAGGCTTTCGCCACAATACCCTACTCGGGTATTGTAGAAAAACTTACCAGCTTAAATGTAAACCCATATGTCACAAGATGGGTTGCAAACTGGCTTAAGGACAGAACCCACAGGGTTAGAGTTGCTGGCGCTATGTCAGACTCCAAGCCAGTCACAAGTGGTGTCCCACAGGGCTCGGTCCTTGGCCCCCTATTGTTCGGCATCTACTTCTCAGAAGTACAGGCCAACATGGGAGGACTTTGGCTGACAAAGTTTGCAGACGACTGCAAACTGGGCCATAGTGGAAAGTGCATCTGACACGGATATCCTTCAGAAGGGACTCACGGAAACAGATAGCTGGTGCCAGAGCCATGGCCTGAAGTTAAACACCAAAAAATGTATAGTCATACCCTTCGGGAAAAACAAGGTAACCCCAAGCTACCATATAGGTGGCAATCCACTAAGCACAGAAGAGGTTATCAGGGACCTGGGGACCCAGGTTGACAGTGGCCTTTCTTTTGACACTCACGTTGCTAAAGTGGTTAGAAAGACCTTCTACATTGCCCACCTGATCATGAAGGGATTCACATCCAGATCTAGTGAGGTCATTGTTCTCCTGTACTCTTCACTTATCAGACCAATGATCGAGTACAATGCCCCATTCGGGATGTATCTCACCCGACATCTGCAGCAATTGGAGAGACCCCAAAAGTTCCTCACCAAAAGGATAAAGGGACTCCAAAATCTGTCATATGCTGCCAGATTGAAGAAACTCCAGCATTATTCAGTCGCATACCGTCTGCTCAGAGGTGACATGTGCCTGACATACAAGGCCATGTCCAACCCGGAATTAATGGACATGCTCCACCTCAAAAAATCCAAATCCACCAAAACCACTAGAGCAAGCGACTTAAACCTTAGCACGGATATAAATAGGACGTGCTGGAGGGATAGATTTATCACTCGGAGACTCCCTATGCTGTGGAATAAAATCCCGGTCCATGTGAGGCAGAGCACCTCGCTGGCTCTGTTCAAGAGAAATCTTGACCTGTGGATGGGAGATCGTAGGTTTACCCCGGGAATCATCTCTGTGTCACTGCTGGACAGAGGCACAACAAACTAATGGGCACAGTATTTTTTCATATAAGGGGTGGCGTAAGCCACAAAAATTTGGGCTAGGCTTATAAATGCCTTAGGGCAGATAGCCTAGTATAAACCTATGAACCTATAAATGAATTGGAGCAGGAGTAATTTTTCCAGCTGATGGAGGGATAGTTAAAGTCTCCCAGTATAAGGGTATTAGTTTGAACCCTAATGCATTTCGGAGTGTTCAGGAATGTTGAATGGGAGTCTTGGGACATTGTGGGGGATCTATAGCAGGCTACAACCTGGATTTCCATTTTATCCAGTCTTAGTTGTACCTGTAATATCTCTGATGCATTATGTTGGGCAACCAGTCTGGAGGTGTGCATGTCCTTTATGAAGATGGATACGCCACCTCCTTTGGGGCTATGGTCCAGGTTTGGGGGTCAGAAGGTGTGATATGCTGTGTAGCCTGGTAGCACTGGGGTGCTCTCTGGAGCCTTGAACCAGGTCTTTGTTACTGCACAGAGGTCAATGTTCTCCAGTTTTAGGAGTGACTTGAGCGAGTGCATTTTGAGATTTAGGCTTCTAGCGCTGAGTAGCATTACCCTCAGGTTGCGTTTGTTTGCAGTTGTGGTGATAATTTTGTCTTCAGGGCATTGCCTAAAAAAAGGCACTATAGGGGTGGCAAGAGCCTTTGTCAGTATCCGGAATCCCAGTGGTGACAGATGCAGGCCATCTCTGGCAAAGCATCAAGGTCTGTCAATCCTGTCATCCCAGGCAGATACTGAATCCGCTATGAATGGCACCAGAAACTTAGCCAATTGTTGAAGTCAGTCATTTTCTGCTTGTACTGTGGTATCATTCTAGGCGACGGTAGTATGCTACTCTGGGCTAGGGTCATACCTAACTGGGCTACAAGAACTGAGAACTCCTCCATGTCTCTTTTCATGTAGTCCATGGAGGTACGTCTTAAGTTGTTCACACCAGCATGGACATTGATCGAGTCATACTTGTTGTGGAGTGACCCTAGTGCATGCGTTACGTGGCGGATCCTGGCACCTGACAGGCATCTGTCAGTACCTTTCTCCTTATTTGTGAGTGGGACATCAGTGTGCTTTACTATAGACTCACCAACGATTAGTGTATTGGGTAGACTGTTTAGCCATTAGGTTGAGTGGCACACTATTTATGTGGCACACTCAGGCTGTTCAATGGTACAAGTCCTACCTCAGCAATAGGCAACAGGCAGTGCTCTGGGAGAACAACCTATCATCCCACCTGTCAGTCACCCTTGGAGTCCCTCAGGGCTCCATTCTAGGACCTCTCCTTTTCTCACTTTTCATCAACGACCTATACTTAGCAATCCCTCAAGCTACCTGTATACAATATGCAGACGACTCTACGCTCATCTGTTCAGCCAACTCCTCAGCAGAACTGCAATCTCTGACTCAAAAGGTATTTAATACAGTAGAGACATGGTTCTTGAAATGTTGCCTCCTCTTGAATGCCAAAAAAAAACTAAGCTCCTACTCTTTACACCTACCAGTAAATCCTCCCCTATGGATTTCTCAGTCATATCCAGTAATGGCACCCTTGTATCCCCCAACTCTACCACCAGAATTTTAGGAATTACAATAGACAATAACCTCAGTTTTGATAGCCATATAAACAGTATAAAAACAGTAAACAGAAAAATGGGCTCTCTCTACAGAATCAAATCCTTCCTAACTCCAACAGCTAGAACCATTATCACCCACTGCCATTTAATCTCCACTCTTCTTTATGCCTCACCCATTTATACTAACCTAAAAAAATAATCTTCTCAAATTAGCTAACTCCTACAATAACATTGCCAGATTTGCCACTGGGAATCCCTTTAGAACCCACCATTGTCAGAATCTACAGCATCTAGGTGGGGCTTGAACTACAAAACCAGCTGCAATTTTTCCAACTCATCATCGCCCATAAGATATTATATCAACCTAACAACATTCATATACTCGCCAACCTCGTAATTCCATACAAAAATCTAAATACCCTACGCTCTTCTAGCTAGCATAAACAAGTCCAACAACTTGGCAGGGGATTCTCTGTTTTCTAACACTGCTGGGAAAAACTGGAACCTTCTACCTAGTGAACTAACTTTACTTCCTACACCTCAAAGCACATTGATTATGCCCCTGCAGCAACCCTGATTAATCCTCTGCTTTTACTACTTTTATCTCTATTTTCCTACTTTTTGTAAACTAAAACTATGCTGCTTACTCCCTCTGTAACCAAAATTAACTTGCTTTGTGAATATATATTTTTTAATTTACCTTCTCCAAAATAATTTACTTGCCAACTGCCAGCTTGGTTTTAGGCCATTCCATAGCACAACAACTGTCCTGCTATCCTTTTCTGACTCCATAAACAAAAATTGTAACAATAACACTTTTCTTCTGCACTATTTATTGACATTTCAAAAGCATTTGATATGGTGAAACATAACATGCTTATTGACATACTAAAAGCCCAATCACTTGATCCACAAGCATTACAATGGTTTAAATCCTATCTGGAAAACAGACAGCAAGCAGTACTTTGGGATAATAATATTTCTGCATCCCTCCCTGTGAACATTGGAGTACCACATTGGCTCTATTTTAGGACCTCTTCTCTTTTCATTGCTTATTAATGATATACATACCAAAATTCCTCAAGCCACCTGCATACAATATGCAGATGACTCTACTTTAATTTGTTCAGCCAAGTCCATAACCTCTTTCCAGTCCGTCACCCAAACAGTATTTAACAGTGTTGAAAATTGGTTCATGCAAAACTGCCTCCTTCTGAACCCCAAAAAAACAAAATTATTGCTCTTTGCTCCTACTCATAAGTCACCTCAACTGCATTTCACGGTAACCTCTAACAATGGAACTAACATATCCCCGGACATTACAACCCGTCTACTGGGAGTAACAATTGATAACAACATTAGCTATGATAACCATATTAATTCTACAATAAAATCTGTCAACAAAAAAAATAGGCACCCTTTACAGAATCAAACCCTTCCTTACCCCTTCAGCCAGAATCACTATTGCCCAGACCCACCTGATCTCTACCCTGTTCTATGCTTCTGCAGTATATACCAATCTATCTAAAAACAACCTCACCAAACTTTCCACCAGTTACAATAACATAGCCAGATTTGCCACTGGTACCCCCTTTAGAACTCACCACATTCACAACCTCAGACAACTGGGATGGTTAGAACTGCAGAACCAACTACTTTGTCAACAACTTATCACCCAAAATATCCTTTACCACCCTAATAATACTCCAATCCTCACTAATTTGATTACCCCCTACAAAAATCTTGCAACACTACGCTCAGCTAATAAGCTTCTAGTTTCCACTATTAAATCCAACAACAAAGCTAGGGACTCGCTTTTCACCAACACAGTAGGAAAAAGCTGGAACCAGCTTCCTAGTGAACTTTCTACCCTTGCTTCCACTCTTCTTTATAAAAAGCATCTTAAAGAATATCTTAACTCACTGGCTTTGTCCCTGCTATAACCCTGACTGATATCTCATTCCCCTTCTTGCTCTCTCTACACTTCTCTACTCCACTGTTCTATGTCGCCTACCTGTAATAATGATTTCCTTCATAGTACTGAAAAAGAAAAATTAAAAATAAAAGCTAATTAAAAAAAATTCCAATTTAAACTTTTTTTTTGATTGCTCTCTCTCAAATGTTTGCTCTCTGTATTTGATCTTAGCTTAAACCTACTAAAGGACTCTGTACAAGTTTATCTGACCCTCAATGTAAACAATGTACTGTAATTCATTTGATTATTACTATATATTGTATTCTTTGTCACTGCTGATGCTTGGAGCTTTTCTCCCCGGGCCTCTACTGAAAATGGACATATATCCAGTTAGATTAGCCCGGTCAAAAAAATGTAAAATAAATAAAAATAAAATAAATAAATAAATTTACTGTAAATTATCTCATGTATCGTATTGTAAAATGACTTGTCTTATCCTGT
Organism: Protopterus annectens; assembly: GCF_019279795.1. Taxonomy (NCBI): domain Eukaryota; kingdom Metazoa; phylum Chordata; order Ceratodontiformes; family Protopteridae; genus Protopterus; species Protopterus annectens. The sequence goes on from NC_056741.1 coordinate 1,499,541,310, forward strand.
ATGACAATATCTTAGTGTAATGCTGTTCTTTGTGTTATTACTACTATCATCTACTTTGTGTCCTTTATTTGCATAGTGTTAAGACTGTTTTTTTTTCTGTAAATGCTTTGTGCTACTATTGGAGCTTTTCTCCTTGGGCCTCTACTGAAAATGGACATATATCCAGTTAGACTAGCCCGGTTAACAAATGTAAAATAAATAAATAAATAAAATGTATGTAATCTATGTGTCATAGGGGTTGTGTTTGGGTGAGATGATTGCTTGAGTTTTTGCCTCTGAGGTCTTTGCTGTTTGGACAGATTTTTATTTAGAACCTCCGCGAAAGTGTTTGTGTGTTTTGTGTTGCTATGTGAGAGGCCTGGTGGTGCATAATCTGGTGGGCTATGTGTTTTGTGATGCGTGGAATGTGTGTTTACCTTCTCCTCTTGACTAACCAGGCCAGTCTTGGTTTGAGAGAGCATGACTTCCAGTTTGGTTATGTATGTGCATCTCTCACAAGTGGATGTGTTAGTAGGTAGGAGAGAGGGTTGTCTGTATACATGTTGCAGTTGCTACATTGCCTCAGGATGCCCAGGTTCACCAGGTTAATAGAATAAAGTGTAGGGAACAGACCTTTAGACATGCCTGGGTAGGTGCTTAGTATTTAAGTACTCTAGCTGTTATGCAAGTAATGTAGCTGTTATGCTTCTTTATAAGTACTAGAGCTGTTTTTGTTAGTGCTATTAACAGTTTGTGTGACTACGATGATAGCTGCAAGAGGTTCTGAGCAAGTGCTGGGTTTAGAGGTCTCTGATTCTGATTTGAGTGCTCAGAGATGAAAGCTAGCAAGAGCTAAAGGAAAATTTGAAGAGCAGACTTTAATAGTTTACCCTAGCTTAGTGGCTCTGCACAATGTGCAAACAAAGGTTTTTAAGTCAGAAAGTTGAAAGGGATAGAAGCAGCCCAAAACGGCCAATAAAAAACAATTCTTGAGCTGGAAACCACTCATCTTTGCGATAGATAGGCTGCTTAGAGCTTACCACTCCTCATATGCATGAGTTTAGAAGATTGCTGTTAAGCAACTGTTTTCTGATAATAACTCTAGAGCACAAAAGCTTTTAGCACAAGGATTCAAGCAACAAAAAGTAAAAAGGGCTGTCGCCAAGCTTAGGAAGCCTATAACAAGGAAGATACAATAGATTCTGTAGAGGTATTAAAATATTTCAGAAATTCTATGAAAGTCTGTATAAAGCAGAAAATATGGTAATAAGGAAAAAGGTACAAATGGAAATGTTTATGGAAGACTTAAATGCACCAAAGTTAGAGGTAGAGGAGGCTCAATTACTAACAGGCTAGAATGAGATGAGATGAAAATGGTGATTTATAACCAATCCATAGGAAAGTCCCCAGGAATCAATGATATTCATGTGGAAGTTTGGAAGCTGCTAGGAGGGAAAAAAACTGATAAAGATCTGGAAGTTTTTGTTTAACAGTATTTTAAGAGGAGGAGAAGTACCAGCATCCTGGAAGAAAGTGGTTGTAGCTGTAATACCTAAAGAGGGTAAAGACCCATAAGGTCCAGCTTCTTACAAGCCCATTTCAATACTAAACCATGATTATAAAGTGTCTATAATGGTTAAAATAATGGCAAAAGTGATGCCAAAATTGATAGATATGGTCAATTTGGTTTTCTCGAGGGGAGGTAAACATTTGACAACATTAACAGAACACTGATGATCCAGAGGGAAGCAGAATGTAAGAAAATACCACTGTTGTTGGTGGGTCTTTAGGCAAAGAAAGCATTTGACAGAATAAGCTGGGATTTTATGAGCAGGGCAATGGAAGCTTTTGCATTCCCTGATAAAATTATAATGTTGATTAGGAGGATATGTGATGGATTGGAGGTGAAAATTAAAGTGGTTCCTCTCTAATTTCTGCTTGAGCAGGGAAACCATGCTGGGGTGTCTTATTCCCCTTTGTTATTTGTATTATATTTAGAACCATTGGCAAAGAAAATAAGGGTCTCAGAAATTCAAGGATATAATTGTTATGGTAGTCAATAAAAGCTGTCTCTAGTTGCAGATGATATTTTATACCTGATAAAAATCAGAAAAGGATATTTCAGTACTGTGGAATATCTTGAGACCGCTTCAGTTTTTGGGGGGGATGTAAAATTAATGAAGCTAAAACAAAGGTATAGCGTTAATTTATGTACCCATATAGGAATTGGTTCAGCAGTATCCATATTTATAGGGACATGATAAAATTAAATATTTAGGAGTATGGATTAAAAATGATTCCGGTGTGGCAGCTAAGGATATGTGGGAAGAGACTAAACAAAAGATAATACAAAAACTGAGAAATTTGAAGGTCTGTTATATCGATAGTAAGATACAAGCAGTTAAAATGTTTTTAGTCCCTATAGCCTTGTACTAGAGGTCAGGCATATTTTCATCAAACAGAGGAAAAGTTGTGGATAGCAATTAATAAAGAGCTGAAGGATTTTATCTGGCGTGGGGGGTTTTAGATGGCAAGTGTCAAGTGGAATAAGCTGATTTTTCCAATAGAACAGGGCTGTTTGAGATCACCCGATTTGTATGGGTATTTCTGAGCTACACAGTTAAGGCTCCAATAAATAGCACAAGCAGAAACCTAGAATTCAAAGTAGAAAGGGATGATAATGAAATGGGGGGAAAGCTCAAGAAACAGGGGGAGATTGGGATTTTGGATAATCATACTAAGAAATAAGCTAGCACTGGCATGGAGAAAGGAGATTTTGCCAATAAGGATGACTGCAATTAGGGATACAGACAACAGGCAAGAGGGGGCTGGAATTTATTGGAGAAAACTGGCAAAGGAACCAAGGTATTGGGAGCAAATAACTAGAGAGGGAAAGGTAATAGAATGAGAAGACACCAAGAATTTATTTGGACTGCTGGTTAGAGATTGCATTTTCTATCAAGGATTGATTATCAGGGTGTAGACAGAGAAAGAAATGGGGGGGGGGGACTTAAATGAAAGACTAACACTGTGAGAATTTTTAGTAGAATGTAGGACAGAAGCTGCTGTTAAAGGAATAATTGCTAGAGCATATAAAATATTGCATGATTAAAAGAATCAGTCAGAGGAGGTTAGAAAGGATTGAGAAGAGAGAGGATGAATAAGCATTTCATAAAGAAGCAATAGTGGGCTATATGTATGTCTCTCAAAAATGCAACAAAATCTAGAAGATTTAGGATTTTTGTTTGGAAATGTTTACATAGGTATTCTTTATTACCCCAAGTAGGCTTTCGAAATATTTTCCTCAGGTAGACAGTAACTGTTGGAGGTGTGATGGGGAAGAAAGCGGTAATTGGAAACATGTTTTCTAGGAGTGTAATGAACTGGAAGACTTTAAAGATTCCCTCTATCATAATATCAACACTATGAATTTCTTCCTGAGGAATTTCATCGTGAGGAACTCTTGTTACAGGCGTCAGTCAAGGACAAACAGTCATCTTTATATAAAGATTTTAATAGTGACTTTGTAGATTTAAAACTTGATCGTTTGATGGACAATGTTACTATTTTTGAAAATAGGTTATTGGAGAAGAAAAAACATAAGTTGTCTAGGGATATTTTTGATTTAACACACGGCCAGGTCTTTACTTGGCCTAGGAACAATATTTCTGGTCAGTCTGCTGCTAGACTGGTAGGAGTTTCTACCTTGAATTCTAGCAATGGTCATGTTAATGGAACTTTTGGTAACCCTGTGAATACATCTACTATCTCTGTTAAGTCTAATGGTCCTGTGACTATTGCCAAGCCTTCTAGTGATGTTAATAACAGTGATAATGTTGATATCCGTAGTGTTTCCTGTTCCACAGTTGTGTTACAAACAGATGAACATATACAGTCTAATGGGGCCGTTTTTCCACCTGCTCAAAGTTTAATAGTAATGTTTCCACTGATGAAGGACCTGTTGTTCGTAGTAAGGTTTTTAATACCAATGGTTCTAGTAGGGAGATTGGTCCTTGCAGCCCTTTCCCCATAGCGGATACTTTTCGCAGAGGGAGGCACCGCTCAGTGAGCAGGGGAAGACAAAAAAGGAAGTTTATAGCCAGCAAAGTGAAAGAACCCACACTCAAGAAGATGTGGGAGAAGATAACATAGTTTATAATCTCTCACATAGGCCACTGAGTTGTTAAGAGCTTCAATTATTAAATAGAGGCTTGTCTTTCATCCCCTCTGTTCGAAGTAATCATATAGATACTGTTCTTGATGTTAAGCTTTTTGCTAGAAATTTGCAGCTCAAGTTAATGTATTCCGGCACTAGTTTTGTTCAGCCAGAAATGCAGTTCAGGAATCCTAGTGTCTACACTCCAGTATTACACCCTTTAATTTATACTTTTACTAAGCTTGTTGAAAGAGACATCTATTCTTCTTGTATGGATTTCACTCTGACCAAGAAAAATTTCAGTGTTAAACAGAATAAAGCTTTACAAGATCTTATGCATGATGCTAATATTTCCATTAGGCCTGCTGATAAGGGAGGGTCTATTGTAGTTCTGGATAGGTCTTTTTATCATAGGGTTATGGTAGAGATGCTGGACAATGAAAGGTATTATAGACCCATAACCCCAGCAGAGGTACAGAGCATTATTACCAGAGTTTATAGTAGCCTAGAGGACCTATACAGGCTTGATGCTCTAGAATTCAAGTTATATGATTATTTGTTGATTGATAACCCTGTTATTCCTATTATACATGGATTACCTAAGATACATAAGGATTCAGTTAACCCACCTATGAGACCTATTGTTTCTGGCCGTGGGTGGGTTACTGATAATTTGTCTTTTTATATAGAGAAAATTCTGAGACCTTATGTGGATTCGAATAGGTTTGTACTTAGGGATTCCAAGCAATTTTTACTTGATTTTTATCAAGCACTTCATTCCTTATCAGGCCATGAAACAGTTATCTTGGTCACTATGGATGTCATATCTTTGTTTACCAACATCCCTAATATTTCAGGGCTAGAGTATGTACATTCATATTTGGCTACACACTCTGATTTGCCTTTGAGCTGGATAGAGTTTTTCTGTTCTTTGATAGAAGTTATTTTGGAAAGTAATGTTTTCTTTTTGATACTAATTTTTATTTACAAAAAGATGGCGTAGCTATGGGCACTTCTTGTGCCAATAGCTACGCCAATCTAGTTATGGCCCATTGGGAGGAGCATAAGCTTTTTGATTTAGTTTCTTTCCAGAAATATGTTCCTTTCTATAGGAGATTTGTCGATGATTTGTTTCTTTTATGGACAGGTAGTCTAGCTGAGTTAAAGAGTTTTGAAGAGCAGGTTAATAGTTTGACGTCTTTTTTAAAATTTACTATGATTTATTCTGATAGTAATATTTCTTTCTTAGATGTTTTAATCTGGCGCCTACCAAATGGTGATTTTAACACTGGGGTGCATAGGAAGTCCTGTTATAAAAACACCTTGTTACATAGGGACAGTATGCACCCCAGACATGTCTTCTCAAATATTGTTAGAGGGCAAGGTATCGGAGTTTCTAGGCTTAATCCATTCACAACCGAGTTTGAGAAAGAGCTTCACAGCCTAGGTTATAGGTTAAGAGCTTGGAATTATAGACCAGCTGAAATAGAGGAAGCTTTTACACATGTTAGGAGCATCAGAGATGATAGAGCCTGCCCTATTTTCTCTGAAGCAGGAGTTTCATCCTATGGTAGTTTTAGAGGGAATGATACCTCTTCTATTAGAGCACAAACACATAAATTGTCTCTTTTTTATACACGAGATATTCAATCTATTAAGGATATTATTCATAAACACTGGCCTGTACTTATGTTAGATCCGATGATAAGGGATCTTATAGGTGAACAACCACATTATGCTTTTAAGAATAAGAAATATTTGCATAGGTTATGTTACACTACTTTGACATCTATCAAGGAATTACCTTCTTTTGAAGGTACCAAGCCTTGTGGTGCATGCAACTACTGTAGCTTTATTACCAACTCTAATATTTTTGTACACCCAGTCACACATCATGTGTTTTCATTTAAAGTTAATGCAACTTGCGACACTAGACATGTTGTCTATATTGCCATCTGCACTCACTGTACCTCATTTTATATAGGTAAGACTGATAGGAGGTTGAAAGATAGGATAAGAGAACATCTTTATCAGATACATATCAAATCTGTTGTTAATGCCTTATCCAAGCATGTTTTACAAAATGGAGCTGAGCATACTTTTACTTTCTCCGTCCAATATGTCAATATTCCTAGTATTAGAGGAGGTGATGTTGCTAATCATACTGAGGAGGTAAAAACAACCTGGATAGTTAAACTTCAAGCTCATGTACATCCAGGTCTAAATGATAGAATACCACTTAAACCTGCACTTAAGAACAGAAGATGTAAAGTATTGACCAAGTGATGTATCTTACACACTTTTGATTCTTTGATTTTATGTTGTTTGCACACATTTCATACTTTGTTAATGCATTTATATCTTTATTTTTATATATTTTTTATTTTTTATTTATTTATATAGTGATTGCCCTATAAACTGTAAGTTTATATTTGGGTGTTTAGGTTTCTGTATAGGCTATTTTATATTTTGTAATTATTTTATAAGTATGTTATGCCTTTAAGGTTTCTTATAGGTTTAACCTAAGCCTGATTGTTTAATTGTTTTATTGTTTTAATTGCTTACACTATATAACTCTGTTTCTTTTCTGCTGGTTTTGGGTTTGATAAAGCTTGTTAGCGAAAGCGCTCACCACTTTTGGATCCTAATAAAGAGCTTTTTATTCATCGCATTTGGACTCATTTTGGGGCTTTTTTCCATATTTTGGACTTTGGTATTTCGTATTCTGGATGTTCTAATTGGTCTGAATAGACACAACTGAAATTTATTTATCTGCAAGGTTTTATACTGCCTTTTTGTGGTGGTTGGAACATATACAGCCTGGTTAAACTGTGAGCAGTTTTGTTGTTTATTGCTCATTATTCTGGCCCTGTCTCTGCTCACGGCTGCTTTACTGCTATTGGTGTCTGTTTTTATTATTGTTTGATACTATACAATAAGCAAAATAAACAACATTTGATGTCTTGCAATCTGTATGATGAGTACAATTAAAACTAAAACATAAATCTGGATGTATAAATCTATTACCTATATGAACGTATGTGCATGCCGCACAACATCTGCATGGATAAGTCCCTATCCTATCAGATATATATGATTTACATGACGCATCACCTCTATAACATAAATGGCTCTTCAAAGTTCTATTGTTGCGAAATGTAAAGTTGGGACTATTACCAATCACATCCTTTAAGCCGTCTAACATTGAAAGAATACCCCAATTGCTCTTTATGACATCACAAACTAAACTAATGTTGCTGGCAAAAGTTAGAGGCATTCTGAGCTTATTGTCAGTTACATTGTGAGACGTACTGCCAGTATTAACTGAAGCCTCAGCATTCACTCCCTCTGCAAAATATGGTTTGCAACGATTCTCCCTGGATAACCAAGCTTCCTCAATGTAATGATCAATCCTGCTGCTATCATAGCCTCTCTCTAAAAAATCTAATTTAAGTTTCTCAAGTGCTGTAACTAGATTGGCATCATCATTAAGTAGCCGCATTAATCTAAATATCTGGCCTTTCACTACATTGTGTTTAGTAAAGTTAGGATGCATGCTAGTATTATGCAGATAATTATTTTTCTTAACTGGTTTCTTGTACAAACTAGTCCTAACTTTATTCAAATGATCCTTTCTTATTTTAACATCCAAGAAATCAATTTCATGTTGGGAGTAATTATAAGTAAATTTAAGGAAGCTGGTCGTTCTTTTCAAATAACCAATGAATCCATTCAAATCTGCTTCAGTCCCTTGCCATAACAAGAAAACGTCATCCACAAATCTAGTACCACAATATGTGCTTACTATAAAACTCGTGACCATATCGAACTACGTTCCCAATGTACTAAGGAAAGATTGGCGTAGCTATTGGCACGGACTGTGCCCATTGCCACGCCAACCTTCTGGATATAATAATCATTACCAAAATTAAAAACATTTTTGGAAAGAATAATATCAAGTAAAGAACAAATCAACTCACATTTGTTAGATGTAATATCTGCCATGGACATTTCTTCTCTCACGTTATCAATACCCCATGAATTAGGGATTACTGTAGATAAAGAGTCTATGTCCAAGGTTACAAAAAAATCACAATCCTTACCAACTGTTGCCCATTTAAAACTAAGCATTTCTAGAAAAGTTTTAGTATCTTTGAGAACACTCTCACAACCATTAAGTATGGGATGTAAATTTTTCTCCACATATATTGGTAGAGGTTCAGTAGCCCAACCTCTACTAGATACTATAGGACGCATTGGAGGAATCTGAAGGCATTTTTCGACTTTGGGCAAACCATACTCTATGAGAATAACTGCATGTTCAACTGTAAAATATTCAAAAAGTGATTCATCTATCATGTGTGTAATTAATAGATCAAAAACCAAGAAAGAAATTCTATCTGTAATACCTTTAACTATGGACTTAGCTATAGGCTGATAAGTAGTAACATCATTCAGTAAGGCATACATTTGATTAACATATAACTCTCTGTCCAGAACTACAATGTCTCCTCCCTTGTCTGCTGGTCGAATTTCTATAGAGCTCAAAGCTTTTAACTCTTCTAATGCAGCATATTCATCATGTGATAAATTAAAAAACTGTTTAGAACAGTTATCAATAGAAAGCCTTTTCTCTAATTTGTCACAGACATGTATAAACATGTCTATAACAGCTTTGCTAGGAGGAATATAAACACTGGGTTTTTTGAAAAAGCATTGTTCAAATTGCGTGGATGAAGGAAACATGGTTCTTAAAGTTAAATTTCTCCCAAACAACCTTAGGTCTGTCAATGCATCTGTTAAAACGACCTTTTTAGCAGGTACATAATTCAGCCCTTTATTCATTACTGCAGTCTGTGTTTCGGTCAAAGTATGTGAACCTGATTTCTTTTTGTTGCGGTTCCCTCCCTCCATGCTCAACGGTCTCCATGCTTTTCTGCTCCTTGAACGTCCTCTGATAGATAGAGGATTTTCCAATAACAAACTGCTTAAACTACTCGTAGATTGAACAACATCACTACTCTTAGAGCCAGTAATGGTTAAATGCTGATTCATAAGTTCTTTAGGTTTAACTGCTGGTCCTTCATATTTATTGTTAGATTTCTCAGATGCCAGGTTAGTAGAAACTTGCCCTATAGCCGTCACGTTCATCTCTTCACGTTCTATTGTAGACTTATGAAGAAAACCTTTCGCTGATACATTGGTTGACAGAGAAGTTGAGGGCGCTGAACTCAATGCGTCTGTTTGATTCAACACGTCTGTTTGACTCGCTGTGTGTAACTGGCTCCGCCTCTCCACATGCTTGGTGGGTTGAATTCTTTCTATATGCTGTCCATGACTGGTACTGGGACGTTCCCTAACCCAAGTGAACACTTGGCCAGTTTGAAAATCTTTAAAATCTCTACTCAACTTGCATATCTTGGTGCTCTGCAATCTCTTTTCATATGCCTGTATGTTGTCATGTAGCTTATCCATCCTTGTACCAAGTATCTCAGGGGAATAAATGTCATATATATCATTATGCAAATTATTGATTTCTCTGGCCAGTTCATCCTCTTGAGGCTGAAAAAAATTAATTAATATATTTGGCGCTACATCTACAATCTAATGAAGTAGTTTTCAAGACATTTGGCGATTGTTTTATAAGTTCATAGGTCTTTACTGTGCTAATGACCACAAGGGCCTTTTTAAGCATAGCCATGCATCCCAAATCTTTGCAGGTTCTGATACCCTTCATAAGTGTATGCAGGGGTTTGGGAGATGAACCATTTACAGTTTACCTGTATCCATTAGAGATATAGTTACCAATGAATTTCCAATTGTCCAAGTTGCACTTGAATTGGGTTAGGGAGGAACTCTGCTTCACATGCATGGGGAGTCTGTTCCATAGATGCGGTAGTCTCTGGGATACATACCTATCTTTCCAGCAGGACCTATTTATATCACAGGCAAGGTTCAAGTCTTTAGAACGGGTAATTCTGGTGCTATTTGTTTTGTGGATATGCAAGAGGTCCATCATAGTGTGGTGTGACAATGCCCTGTTATGCCAGGCATAGATCTCCCATCAGAAGCCTGCAGGAAACAGAATACAGGGATAGGGCCTGTATTTTAGTGAGGAACATCCAAGCTGTGCAGACACCACTGAGATCCTCACAGTTTTGCCAAAATTTAAACTATCGCAGAAAGCATATTATAGTCATTGCCAGAAAGCTAAATCACTGGTGCAAAACTGTCATAAAGGTAGTGAAATACATGCTGCAGTAAAAGTCTCCCGCAGGAAAGATACTGCAGTGACACTCCGAACAGTCCCTCTAGGAAAAAAAAAAACATAGGTTAACATTTTGCACAGAGATTCAGTAGTTAGTAAAAGGCCATGGATTAAAGCCGTCTTTTTAGTTAGTTGCCATTTTATTTTATTTATTTGTACATATATATGTAGCTGAACAAATGATGCTGTGAATTCTGTAGAACTGAATGAGTTCTTTTGTTATACTGATTTCCAGGTAATGCCTTTTTTCAGTGCCATGGAGACTTGATTGCCTCGACTGCAGAATAATTATATGTGGCACAGATTATCTGAGAGGTGTCGCACCTTGGTTCACCAGTGTTAAGCTGAGAATATTGTGATGTTATAGTGCACTGCCATGTCTGTCTGATGTGGCAAGAGTTTTTTTTCCTCCTGCAAGGATACTGTATACCAGTCTTTTAGTTATTTTTGACTGCCAACAAAGGTAGTGAGAATTTTCCATGTCCTGCCATCAGAGCAATCACATTTCCATCATGAATGCACTGTTAGGTATGCTTCCTTGTGAAGTATCCCTAAAGACTGGTTTCAGTGGTTCATTCTTCCCCAGAAGTTTACATTTTAGAGTTACTTCTGCAGAGTGGATTTGCTAAATGGTCTTGCTTGTTTCATGAGTAGTGTGTACAATGGCACACTTTATGATGGATTCCAAACAGAAAGTATCAAGGATGACATCTGTTGTTTGCAAATTTGTTCTATTTTTGACTAAGTAAATCTAAGTTGGTGTAAGGGAAGCATCCCACTGCACTGCTCATGGTGGTCCCATGATATTAAAATGAAGATTTTTTTGTAGCACTGTTCTGTACTAACACCATCCCATGATTAACAGCCACGTCCAATATCACAGCAAAAAAAGGTTGTGGTCTTCACAGCTACCTTGAAAAGTAACCTTTAAGTAGAAAGCAACTGAAATGGCAAAACTTTGTGAGCCCTGCCATACAAAGTCATCTGCAATGGCAGAAAATGAATCTATTAATATTATTATTTCTCTTTGACAAGTAGAGCACAGCAGGGTCAACTTGTGACAGTCTCCTTACTGATTTAACAGTGACATTTTTCACTTTATGCTAGTGCAGCTTTGTGTCTACCACTCCATAAATATAGTTCTTGACTTTCCATATTGACCAACTACCAATCGTTAGTGGACCGGAGTTCCGCTGTGGTGACCCCTAACCGGGAAAAGCCCAAAGAAACAACAACAACTTTCCATATTGACCCATACAACTTGTTTCAGGAGAGGGACAGATGTAAATGTCAAGACAGTTCTGTACTTTCCAAAAATACAACTTAATGTCCATAGTATGAATATTCTACTACTTTTGACAGGTTATGGCCAAATAGAGATACCAACATTCTGATGCATGTGTTTGTGAATCTTTTGGAAGTTTTTTTTTCTGGATTTTGTTTTCAAACCCTGTAGCCGAAAGACATGCTTTGGGTGATATTCCTTTTGGACTTTCTTTGAAGGGTACACACTTACCTTGTGAAGTCACATTTTTGGCCAACATTATCAGCTTCTTCAAAACATATTTTCATCTCTGTATTTCATCCTGTTCTGCTGAATCAAATATTGTCCTCGGCCAGGAGTACATCATGTTCCCTTGCAAAATTCTGAAGGCTGCATGTGGTTAGTTTCTGGTTCGTCATAAACCCCCCCCTAAAAAACGGTATTTCTTACAAGGGAGGCAAGACACTGCACGCCTTACCCCCTGCTAATTATATATATAAACTCCAAGATTATACAAAATGGTGTAATGGCAAATTCCCAGACACAACTCTCCCTTGAACTCGCAAGGAAAGTTGCCAAAAGGCTGAAAAACAAACCTGTAAGAGGATTTGTTCTTGTGAACGTTCACTCTTACTGACTGCAGCCGTGCATGTTTTTGTAGATTGTGTGTGTGTATATATAATTTTTTTATAGTACTCATAATGTTTCTCACACTGAAATGGACATGGATTGATGTCATGAAGGTACTGTGCGCCAGGTTCTAGGTCATGAAAGCCCACAGAGAGCATCTCATTGGACTAAGAGGCTAGAGAGATGTCAGCAGCTGATTTTGCCTTAGGTCTGCTATACTTTTAACAAGCCACACAATTGTCAGCCATCTGCTTCAGGGTACTTGTTTCATAAACTGCAATGCAGTTTTTCTAATATTGCCATAGAAGTAGTAGTATAATACTAGTATAGTTAGGCTTGGGCGAAGGAGGCAGCCGCAATGGAGGTGCAATTGGTCATTCTGATTGCTGTTTTATGCATACTGGCATTAAAATAACCATTAGTGGATTGGCTTCTTAGGTTGTATTATGCATTGGATATAGTTAGTCTCATAGTTGGGGATGGGACTTGGTGTAGGAGTTTGAAGAGAATGGTGCTGAGATGGAGGTTGGCAGTTATTGAATGGGTTGCCAATTTGCCTTTTCCAAGGTGTTGCATTAATGTTCACATTTAGGGGAGTTGTTGATAAAATGGTAGATTTTATTAGAGAATGTAAGGTGGCACTGTGTTTTTGTAAGGCAGTTGCAAATAGTGGTAGGCCATATTCTAGTTGTACAAGCAGGAGCTTTGCCTAAAGCTGCTTTACCAGGTTGGAAGAGGAAATTAGGTATCTTGTGGGCCCAGAATAGAAGGTAGTTGACTTTGGGATCTGACTATCTGAATGTGGTCTTGGATTGAATTTGTTTGACGAGTAGTTTCTTGTTTTGTTTTGTTTTTTTTTTTCTTTTCTTTAGAGCAAAGCCAATTATTTAGTTGTAGAAGGTCAGCTTAAAGTTGAATGTTAAGTTGTCTATCTCGCCTTCATTCTTGCTGGATGGGTTCGGAGCCGACCTCGGCAATCGCCACTCTAAAAGCTCGAGAGTTGGTTCCACCGGCTCGAGGCTCCCCTTATATCCCACAATGCTAGGCGAGAGTTACCTCAGATCTCATTTGCCGCTACAGCTTCGAGGTTGGTTGCTTCTACCGGTTCCTGGTGAGTGTTAGCTTTTTATACAAAAAGTTATTCTTTTTTTCCCCTTTTAACTTTAATTCTTCTCAAATTAGTGTAGGATATAGTTCTTTATCCCGACCCTATTTTTCCCGTTTTCTTATTAAAAGAACCGTTGGTTCTTCCCTTGGGCCTTTGGCCTTCCCTTCCCTAGGGTGTGTTTGTGTAGTTACTTTAACTTTTTTGTGCTTAATTTCTAGTATTTTTACTAAAATTGTTAATTATTTTTAGTATTAATAATTTTTCTGACAGGGTATAACTGTGTGTTTGGTGTGTGTTAGTGTACACCTGTCAGGATAATGTCAAAGGAAGCAAAGGTCTCTGGATTCAAGAAGTGTGATGCGTGCTGTCAGAAAATGTCTGACAGACGCTCACACTTCTTGTGTCTATTGTCTGGGGCCTTTGCACCTGCAGGACTCCTGTGCTGTGTGCCATGGCTTCAGCCCCAGGGTCCTGCAGGAGAGAAAGAACAAGTTAATTTTGAGAGGCTGGTTAAAACCAGAGGATTCCCTGTCAGTTTCAACAGGGAAGCCCTCTAAGGCATCGAGGTCTTCGGCTCCGGCTTCTGAGCCGAGACCTCAGGTTGTTCAACCTTTGCCTTTATCGGCTCCGGCTGGAGCCGATAAGACTCAGTCCACAGTTTCTGTGGCTTCCTCGGCTCCGGCGGAGCCGAGGTTATCGAGTACCCGTGTCGGCTCCGACAAGATCTTGAGCCGACAACCAGAAAGAGGTCTAGGTCACCTTCTCTTGGCTCCGTTCATTCGGCTCCAGGATCTCCCCTGCTGTCTGAACGGAGCCAAAGGTCTCATTCCTCTAGGTCATCGAGGCTTTCCGATCATGACCTTCAGAGGGTGGTGAGTCGACTACTTAAGTCCGAGGCACTAGCCCAGATGCTTCAGAGCCCGACTCATCAGTCGGTGCCTGCCCCGTCCATCAACTCTTTCCTCCTTCGACTCTTTTGAGTTGGGCCGGATGTCGGAACCGAGACTGTGGTCACCGAGCCGAGACAATTGTCTTCGGCTCCGTCGGCTCCGTTTTCTTCCGTGGAGGAATCTCGGCACGGACTTCCCTCGTCGGCTCCGAGGGGTGAGTGGCATCGGACCCTTGTCCGACCCCTCTCCCTCTCGGTGCTTCGGCTGGTGAGTTCGGCTCCGACATCGGCCTCGGAGCCATCACTGTCGGTGCCGAGGGGTCCTTAGCTCCTCGGGCGGGGACCTCTGGCTCTGCCTGACAGGGGTGCTTTCGAGGTCATGCGGAGTGTGTTAGAGCCTGGCTCTACTCCACAGTCGGCTCCGTCAGCCCCTCCCTCTATGCTGCCTCAGGGTAAGTCGACTCGCTCTCTCGTCCCGGACCGCAGAGAGCCAGCTCCTCAGGAGCCCCTTTGGGGATTTCATCCTCTTCGAGGCCTCTCCTGATTTGGCAGAAGAGCCCCTCGGAAGAGGAAGTGCAAGAGGAAGCACATTGACTCACCTGAGTCTATCACGCCGGACACAGATCTGGATGATTCTGAGGGTTCCCGTTCCCCTTCTGAAGATGTCTCATTTGCAGACATTCTGGAGATCCTTAAACAGAGGGGAAATTGGCCAGCCCTCAACCCTTCGGAGGACGAATCTGTGTATCTTGAGGCGTTTGGCTCTCGTCCTTCCACCTCCTGGGTGTCCCCCTTGACCCCCTCATGCAGGTGGTTGCTAAGAAGGCATGGGCGGCTCCTGATTCAGTGGACCCCACTCCCAGGAGACCCTCCAAATTCATCACAGCTCCATCAGACAAGCAATTTTTATCAAAAGGAGTTTCTGTGGATGCTATGGTGGTAGCTGCCGCCACAAAGAAGGAACTGGCTGATCCTTCAGTGCCTGTCCATCCACCTAACAAGGAATCTAGGTCCATGGATAGGTACGGGAAGCGGATGTTCTCCTCAGCGACATTTACCATGCGTTCGCTGAATTGCCTGTGCCATTTCACTCGTCTTCAAAGGGACTTGATCAAGGAAGCGAGTGAAATGTTGAAGGACCCTACAGCTGCGGGTTTCCAAGAGAAAATGAACACGCAGCTGGCTATCCTTAATTCCATTTCCAACTCCTCCATGCGCCTCCTCTCTTATGCGGCCGATGGAGCGAGCAGAGCCGCAGGAACAGGGGTAGCCTTATGTAGGCACGCCTGGATGCGGCTATGCAACTTTGCGGAACCTTTCAAGACGTCTTTCACAAACTCCCCTTTTGATGGATCATCTCTTTTGGTCCTCAAGTGAAAGAAACCCTGACTAGGTGCGAGACTGATGGCAAGACCCTTTCTGCCGCGGAGTCCGTTTTACTCCTTCTAGGCCTTACCCCAAAGGCCAGAAGGGTGGAAAGATGTGGTTCCGTAAACCATCTCAAGGGACTTCGCCTGGCGACAGAGTCGTTCCTACCAGAGGCAGAGGTGGGAATAACAATGGTAGACGTCGCCCTAGGGGCAGGTGGGGTCCGCAGAACCAGGGCAATCGGGAAGCCTTTCCTGACGAGCCCTTTCAGCATCCCTGAGGTGTTGCCCGACTGCCCATCTTCGGAGGCAGTCGGGGAAGATTGTCACTGTACCCAGAAGCCTGGCTATCCCTGACTCAAGACAAATGGGTACAGTCCATCATTTCGAAGGTTATTCTATCCCCTTTCTTCGTTTTCCAAATCAGTCAAAAATCCCCTCCAGATGTTCCACCCGCTCAAAGGGATATAGCAGCTTTGGAAATTTCAAAACTGCTTGCAAAAAGAGCAATTCAGCCAGTGTCAGCAGACCAACAAGGATCCGGAATCTACTCAAGGTTCTTTTTAGTTCCAAAGAAAACAGGGGACTGGAGACCAATTTTGGATCTCAGTATTTTGAACAGATCAGTCAAGAAAACAAGATTGGATGGTCACGCTGCAATCCATTCTTCCCCTATTGGGAAAAGGAAAGTGGATGTGCCCTATAGACCTTCAGGGTCGCTACTATCACATAAAAATGAACAGACGCTCCAGAAGATTCCTCCGCTTCAGGCTGGGAACCAGTCATTTTCAATTCAGGGCCCTGCCCTTTGGTCTCACCACTGCCCCGGTGTTTACCAAATGCATGGCAGTGGTAGCTTCTCACCTGAGGCGACAAGGATTCCAGGTGTTTCCATATTTGGACGACTGGCTTCTCACAGCTCCCACCAAGCATCTCCTTCTAATGGCCAGAGATTATACTTTTCGCGTTTGTCAAAACTGGGTATTTCAATAAATTGCGAAAAGTCTGTTTTGTCGCCTTGTCGTATTACCTACATAGGCAAATTTAAATACTATAAACATGTCTGCAACGCTAACGAACCAAAGGATATCAGACATTCAAAATTGGTGTCACTTCTTCTCAACAACAGAGCCAAAGCCAGGTTAGTTCTAAAGGTGTTGGGAATCATGGCAGCGCCATACCTCTCCTCCCATTGGCCAGATACCACATGCGGATCCTTCAGTGGATGCTTTTTCTCAATGGTCATACCAGGAACTTCCAATGTCTCACACCATTATGATCACGCAAGCGTGCAAAAGCATCTCATGTGGTGGATGTCTTCCCCAGCTCCTGTTGGGAAGACCATTTGTTCCACCTCCTCCGGTTGCTACTCTGACAGCGGATGCCTCCCTGATCGGGTGGGGGGCATTATCAGGGCAGGACAGTCCAGGGCACATGGCAACCAAGCGAATGCCACTTGCACATAAATGTTCTGGAGATGAGAGCAGTGCTTTTAGTGTTGCAAGCCCTTCAAGACTCTCTTCCCTTGGGAGCGATTGCAATCCAGACAGACAATATGTCTGTAGTGTGGTACATCAACAAACAAGGCGGAACCAGATCATACCCCTGTGTCGAGAAGCACTCAGACTGTGGCAATGGGCGATTTCTTCTCAGCGTTTTCTGATAGCAACGCACATCCCGGAAGTCCAATCACATTGCGGACAAGTTGAGCAGAGCTATACTCATGCCTCACGAGTGGTCTCTGAAAGACTCTGTAGTGAGAGAGATATTTCTCAAGTGGGGTCAGCCTTGCTGCGATCTTTTTGCTACTCCCCAAAACAGCAAGTGCAGAGAATACTTCACTCTTTTCCCTTTACCAGGCCAACCCAGCAGGGACGCTCTAGTCCAAGTTTGGCCCCGGGACTTCTGTATGCATTTCCTCCTTTCCCACTGATCTCTCAAGTAATACAGAAAGCTATCGCTCAGAAGGCCTCATTGATCCTCATTGCTCCTTACTGGCCTCGACAAGTGTGGTTCCCCTTTCTACATCGATTTCTTTTGAGCGACCGTGGAATCTGGACCTAGTTCAGATCTTTTGATCCATCAGTCGGGTCAGTTTCATCGCTCCCTCCCTCTCTGAACCTCACTGCTTGGTTCCTCCAGTTCCAACCGTAGCCAGGCTTCCTCAATTATCTCACTCTGTTAGAGATATATTGATAGCTTCCCATAAATCTTCCACTCGAAGATTTATTTGAGTAAGTGGAAGCGCTTCTCATATTGGGCACAAGGAAAGGACATAGATCCTTTCACCGCTTCCATCCAACTAGTCCTTGATTTTCTAGCTGAACTCTTCCATGCAGGTTCATCTCCATCTACTCTTAAGGTTCAATTGGCAGCTATTTCTAATTTCCATGTGGGTATTTCTGAATCTGCCCTAATGTCCCACAAACTCTGCAAAGCCTTTTTGAAAGGAGTTTTTCTTCTCAGACCTCCTATAAGAAATCCTCCTTCTCCTTGGGACCTAAATTTAGTTCTTGCTTCTTTGATTCTTTCCCCTTTCGAACCTGCAGCTTCATGTTCCTTGAAGTTATTATCATGGAAAACTCTCTTTCTGGTGGCTATCACATCAGCTAGAAGAATTTCAGAACTTCAAGCACTCAGTTGTCGTTCTCCTTATCTTTTGTTCCATAAGGACAGAGTTTCCTTCTGAACTAACCGTCCTTTTGCCTAAGGTGGTTTCAACATCAAATCTAAACCAAAGCATTGACCTCCTGTCTTTTTCCCAGAGTATTCAAATAGGTCTGAACAAAATTACATTGCCTGGATGTTCATCGTCAATTAAGGTACTACTTGGACAGGACGAAACAATTCAGAAAATCTGATCAGCTGTTTGTCTCCTATCACGGAAAGCAGAAAAGGACTTCCAGTTTCAAAGGTATCATTATCCAGATGGCTAACATCTCTGATTACCCTTGTTTATGAGATTAGACACCAAAACTGCCTAATAAACCTAAAGCCCATTCCACCAGAGCTTTGGCTACTTCTCTAGCCTTCCAAGACAGACTGCCTATTGACACCATTTGTGCAGCGGCTACTTGGGCTACTCCTCACACTTTTATTTCCCATTATAAGTTGGATTTAGCTTCTAGGCATAGAGCTAATTTTGGTTCCACTGTTCTCAGGAGTCTGTTCCGTTAGGCCACCCGGGACAAGGTGCTAGGGACGCGGTCCCATCCAGCAAGAATGAAGGCGAGATAGACAACTTAACATATAGAAGTTATGTTCTTACCATAACGTTCCATGTTAGTTGTCTTCTTCTCCTTCTTCTTCCCCACCCTCCTTCCCCTGGCCTGGACAGACCTAGAGGAGTTGTGATCGTGACCTCTCTTTCTACCACCTCTTTCTTAGTCATATGCTATTATGCATATTTCTTATTTCAGGATATAGGTCACCCCTTTTCTTCCTGCTGTTAGAGGTGGATTCTGTTTTACAGTTATACTGTTATTGATATAAGCTGGGTTAGCTTACAAACGAGATCTGAGGTAACTCTCGCCTAGCATTGTGGGATATAAGGGGAGCCTCGAGCCGGTGGAACCAACTCTCGAGCTTTTAGAGTGGCGTGAGCCGAGGTCGGCTCCGAACCCATCCAGCAAGAAGAAGGCGAGAAGAAGACAACTAACATGGAACGTTATGGTAAGAACATAACTTCTATTTTTAGCTGATGTCTTGAGAAGGGTTGTATCTGTAGATAACCATGTCATCAATATAAAGGTGGAGTTGTAGATTAGGTAGGTCATGGGGCAATTTATTTATTCAAATGTTCCTGTTCTTTTTGAGGATGTCTTAATAAGTTACAAATAATAAATTAATAAGATACCTTTGTATTTATTATTGATTTATTTGGAATTTTGTTTCAACATTACAGTTAACTTGTCCTGTTTTGCTGGTATTTTCAGCACTGAAGGGATGTATTTTTTCTCAGTTGGGGTGCATTTTATTTACTGTGACAGTATATCTGGAGAGGGTAGTGGGTAGTTCACACTTTATTTGGGTACATTTGTTTTTTTTTTTGTTTTTTTCCTTATGCTTCCCACCGTATGCAGCATGTGAACCTAACATGGCTTATCTGATTGTCACAGTTTCACTGTCTGTGGTACCCCCCCCCCAATAAAAAAACTGTCATCTCACCGTTAGCGTAGTCTTTTAATCTAATAGATTCATTAGTTTTTCCTGTCAGCAGAGCCTTGGTAACTTTCAAGTACTTAAACATAGGAGCAGAGGAGTCTGTGCAGTCAGGAGGAATGCGATTTGCTTGAGTCACAGTTCCTCTTGTCTCGGACACTATGTGCAATGGATGCCACCTCACATCTGCTTTGTGTAGTGGATGTGAACAGACATGTCCTGAGACACTAACCGTGACTCAGCACATTCTGCCATGCTTTGCCAGATATAGAAGAGTGCCTTGGCTAATAGCCTCCCTGTCTCGTCACTTACCAGCAATGCTTGTGATCCACATTTCTCCCTATTGAACAAGATCAAGCCATTGACCATGAGTTGCTTCTCATCCCTTTTTTATCCTTCCTACAGTCAGGGCTTGTGCTACAACATTAGTCGTCAGAGGTTTTGGTGGATGCCTTGTCATAGTGTAAGGGGACTGGCCATGGGATCAGAAATTTTCATGAAGTTTATTGTTGTAGTGGATAGAAATATTGGTAGTAGGCATACTTCTCAATGTCTTTCCTCAAGAATTCTGGACAATTCCAAAAATAATGGAGGGGGGGGCAAAGGTCCAAAATCGCAGGCAATGGGCATACCTCTTGACTACTTTGCTCAAGAATTTTGGGCAAAGCCAAAAATAATGGGTGGGCAAAGGTCCAAAATCATGGGCAGTTTTTTTAAATGAATGAATAATATTTAAAGTTAGTAGAACAACAGGTTTGTATGAACATGTATTTTCTGAAAAATAAGAAATTTGAAACTCCGTTTGGCACTGTTTAACTGTAATCCTCGATTTACCAGAAAATAAAAACTTTTATGAGGATCAGGGCAAAAATATCAGGCAAAATCAGAAACATGCTGCAAAATCAGAAATATCTGAGAGGTATGCTAGTAGGATTATTTTTGTGGTAGTAGATGTTAGTGTAATAGTGTAGATAATAATTGGCAGTGCAGGGGATCAAGGCTATGATCTGAGCAAGTGGCTTAACCAAACAGTGTTCCTCGATTGCCTGGTGAAGAGGGATACTTGTGTCCACTGGGCTTACCCAAGTCACCTAACATTGCTTCTTGATTGGCCCTGAGGAGGGACCAGTTTAATAAATTGAAAATATTTGGACTTTGTGAGGTAGGTCTCTTTGAACTTGAAACTTTTGTTACAGTTGTTACTGATTATACTAACACTGACTTGTTTTTATTCAGACAACAGATCTGCTGACACAAGCAATGACTGAGCTGTCCCAGACTCTCACAACAGACTACCGCACCACTCAAGGAGATTATCAGCGAATTCAGTATATTCCAGTGTCCCAGTCTACAGCAGGAGGTATTCAGCAACCGCAGCACATTCAGCTCCAGGTGGTCCAAGTAGCACAGGTATGTTAGCCATAAGTATAGCCTAATTCAAGGACACCTGAAATGAGATGTCAGATGGTGCAGGTGAACAATTCATATGCGTTACAGTTTAAAAGAGTTATGAGGCCTGGAGGCTCAAGTAGGGAATTCACAAATGTAACCTAATTCCAGGGACACATGAGATTGCAGGGTCGGGTAGCATAATAGCACAATTTATAAGTATAGTTTAATTCTTGGAGACCTGAAGTATGAGACTAGGAGGCAGAAAGACACAAATAATATAACCTCATTCTGTGAACCCTAAGATATAAGGTCAGGTGGCATTACATGCACAGCTCGCAGATTAAAATTAACTCAGTGATACCTGAGATGAGAAGCCAGGTGGTATAGGTAAACAAGTTGTACATTATCTAACAAAATGAGCTGTGAGGCTTGGTGGCAGAGGAAAGGAACTCATAAATGTAATCAAAAATGCAGGAATTTGTGAGGTCTATGACCTAACTGCACAACTTCTAAATGTAACCTCACTCAGGGGAAACCTGAGATTTAATGCCATGTAGTATCTGTATATAATTCACAAGTTCAACCTAGCTTAGAGAGACCTGAGGTGTGAAGTCATTTGTCACAGGTATACACTTCATAAAGGTGGTCAATCAGGTGGAGATCTGATAAGTGAGGTCAAATACCACATCTCTTGCATATCAGGTTTTGGGTAGTGCAAGATTATTTAATCAGGACAGTGGCTGCCAGGAGTGTCAAGACCTAATTGAAAAAAATCTCTCCCAACATTAGTATGACAGCTCAGAAAGTTACCAGATTTCTTTTTTCTTTTATTTTTTTCCCCACTACTGCCTTTCATTCTTACTGGACCAGCAGCCAGGCACCTGTCCATGCCAGGTCTACCAGCTGCTGAACTCCAACCCCCAGACTTTCAGTCTGATGGTTGTGCTGGGGCTGGTCACTGAACAAGGTAACTGGGGGCTTGGCACATCTGTCAGCAGGAGGGTAGATTTTTTTACTTGTGCCCTACCCACTGCCCCCCTTCTCTCATGCAGTTCCATGGTTTAGTCTTTGGATGTGATGTGCGCATGTAGTGCAGATGTATGGCATTTCTCCCCATCTGCGTAGTAGCTCAGCCTTGTCTCAATTCTTAATCCCTCCTTGTAGGCATGCCTACTTTTAGTGCCGCCCCCAGCCTCCACTAGGGATTGACACTGTGGATTCCCATGGATCCATCCATCCACCACAGAATGATAAAGCCTATCCCACCCTCCCTTGCTGCTCCGTCAGTTGCCCAAACTATTAATTGATCCTGAGTCACCTGAGCCGTAGTCAGGGCTTTATCCCTGTATGCTACTGGAGCAGCTAAAGTTACCAGATTTCTTGATCTAGACCTTGCTTCTTATTAGCACAGCTTAGGCTCCTTTCCCTATAGAGTCCATCATCATGCCAGTGTGTTTAGGTGGGTTACTTACATAAGAGAAGGAATAATGGCAGGACTTATGAGTTTCGCATCTGTGAAGTATGAAGAAGAAAGGGATGTAGTGGCCGGCAAGAAACAGATAAAATTAGTTTAGCTTGCTTTACGGGGATTTAAGGCATCTGATTGCATTTTTGTACAAGTACATACAGAGGGACTATGGCAGGTGACAGAAGGGATACAAATCTTTGTTGAAATTTGAAGCATGTGTTGTGAACTTCAGGAGATTAATTGTTAATTCATAACTGGAATAATCATGCTTTATTGCCCGATTTTGTAATTTGCTGTCGGGCCAGCACAAATGATTGAAGCAATATTTATTGAAACAGAATTTACTAAATATGTTTGCAGGACTAGCCAATTGCTCCTGTGTTGAAGTGCAGCTTGCTCAAAGATGCTGCGACCTTGGGGGTAGGTTATATTTAGTTGGGAGCATAGGGGTAACTCTGTTCGCACACACACACACTCACTCACACACACACACACACACACACACACACACACACACACACACACACACAACTCATCAACTCTCCACCCAAGTGCACACAGAAAGTGTTTCAGTAAATCACAATTCTGCAACATATGTTCTGTGAGTGATATTGTCATGGAACTGTATTTGAGCCATGAATCAGGATCCCTGTGTTATAACTTTCTGATGTACATATCACATTCTCCGAAAAATTTGGGTGAAATCTTTTATGGGAGTACAGTGGAGTAGGAGAAGATAGCATAGCTTAGCAATAATTACATACAGTTGAGCAGTTAAGACTTCATTTCAAATCTTTAAAAGGAAAAATTAAGAGTAATAAGTAATTAATTGTGCCGGTAAATACTGCAGTTATTTCATGAAGCAGGTAAGTAGAGTATCCCAGTGTCCATTTTTAAGATACAACCCAGAGCTAGGAGCATATTATAAAAATAAGACAGATATATAAATGGTAAGCAGTATGCATAGCATAGCATAAAACAGCAGATAAACTGACAATTTAAGAAGGAACTGTTCGAGCAGCTGAAATTGTCCATCAATTTATTATGGATTCCACAATTGCAAGAAACATGACAGATGCAGAAAAGTTTTACTGCAGTAGCTTTGCCTTACAGATTACATTTGTTCACATGTGTAAATAACAGTCTGAAGCTCCTAAAACATTAACATGGGTTTTGAGGAAAGCTGTTGTGTATGTGCTTTATTTCAGCTCTCAGCCATTGCTTACCCAAGTGTTATAGCTAGATTAGTGCTACTAAAGAAAAGAAAGTGAGTTATTTTTGAAAACTGTGATTTTATTTTATATGCTGGAGCCCAATAACAGTTCATTGAGCAGCCCCGCAGCTTATAACGCAGTAGGCACCCTTACTACTTTTATATGGTTGTGCATCCTTATTCCCAGGAATGTACAAATTCTTATATTCCAGAAAGGAGTGGTATGTCTTTTAAGTATGCAGTTGTCTTGCTTTAGGTTGTGACACTTGCAAGTGAAAATAGTCATTACATTATAATTATTTTCATTTTAACAGAAAGTGCATCTCGTGCTCTTGCACAGTGGTGCTTGTGCTGCACACCCATAACTCTATATACAATTAAAATATAACTGGGTCACGTTTGGCTGATTTGTATTAGACACCTTATCATAACACACATGCAAGGTGTACATTGTTTCTCATCTAAGTGAGACAACTCACTGTGATGTATTTGTGCTGTGCCTGGAGAAAAGTGAAAGGTGTTGGTTTGCATCTTATGTTGTATCTCGTGGTATTCTGTTCTGTAAGACAAAGCATTTCATATAAAGAGAAAAGTGCTTTATAAAAAGTTATGTTTGTAGTAGAGGGAACCACCTCTAACACTTTAAAATTAATTGCTGAGCATTGGATAGGAATAAGACAGGCATTTTTAAAGCAAAAGTAACTATACTTGAGTGTGATGATGATGCTGTCTGAACATATACTGTGCGAAATTGGTGGGGAAACTATTCTCACAAAATCTTTAATTTTCACTTCTTCTTTACTTGTTCATGCCGCTGCTGATTCTGCATATGATTTTTGTGTAGTATCACTGTAGTAATGTATTAGAAGCAATTACTTTTTAACTAGTTTTGCTGCCAGGATGTATTTTATCTGATTAGAACTACTTACTTTGAGTTAACAGATATTACACACACGGTAGAAATAATGCTGGTGCCTGATCTGACTAGTGGGAGATTTCATCTGGTCTATTTCTAACATAGTTGCCCAGTAGAAGTGATCATCTCAAAACATGGGTAAATTGATGTGCACTGTAGAATAGCATAACACTGTACTCGTCCATCTCCAGACTTTATGGCCTACAACAGAGATGGTATGCAACAGCTTCCCTAAAGATTGCTGCTATGTAGGGAACGCAAAGGAGCTTCAGTACCAAAGCTCATTGTTAACATGGCTGCCTCTGACACAATGATTTGCAGATGGGATGCAATGTACAGGAACATCTAAGGTGGCTTTGACTGCTTGTTCATAGGTTCATAGATGTGTACTAGGCTAGTGGCCCTGGAGCCTTTACAAGCATAGCCCATAGAAGTGCCCTGGCATTGTGCCGCCCGACTTTAGTTCTCAGTGCCTTTATCAAGTAGGGTAATGGAGTGATCCCTGGGGTGAACTTTCTATTACCCATCCACTCATCAAGATTTTTCTTGAAGAGGGACAGCGAGGTGCTCTGCTTGACATGTATGAGAAGTCTATTCCGGAACATGGGCAGTCTCTGCGTGAGGAATCTGTCCCCTCCAGCATGTTCTGTTGATTGTGGTAATGAGGTTGAGGTCTCTGCAGCGTGTGGTGCAGAGGGGCTGGGATTTCTTTAGGTGTTGCATTTCTAACAGAGCTGGGTCAGACATGGCTTTTTAAGTTGAGCAGAGATCGCCTCTAAGTAGATGATATGAGACAGAGAATAGCTGGAGTCTTTTAAGTCTGTGTACAACATTTGTATAATGCCTAGGATCTTCTTTGTGAGGTACTTCTGTGGCCTCTCCAGCTGTTGCAGGTGTCTAGTGATGTACATGCTAAATGGGGAATTATACTCTATGATTGGTCTAATGAGGGAAGAGTAGAGAGAGATGATGACCTCTTTCTTTCTGGATGCAAAACCCTTGGTAATGAGATGCGCCACATAGAAGGACATTCTCACCACAGTGGCAGTGTGATGGTCGAAGGAGAGGTTGCTGTCATCCTGCGTCCCAGATCTCTTATAATGCCTTCAGTGTTCAGTGGGCTTCCATTGATGTGGTAATTAGTGGGAACTGAGTTTTTACCAAAGGGGATGATGACGCATTTTTTGGCGTTAAGCTTAAGGCCATGGTTTCAACACCAGTCATTGGTCTCAGTGAGGCCTTGCTGTAGGATGTCTGCATCACTTGGGGAGTTAATGATGGCTCCCAGCTTGCAGTCGTCTGCAGACTTGGTCAGCCAGAGTCTCTTTGTGTTGGCCTGGACTTCTGAGAAGTAGATGCTGAACAGGAGAGGACCCAGGACCGATCCCTGTGGGACTCCACTTGTGACTGGTCGGCAGTCTGACTTGGAGTCCGCTACTTTCACACTGTGTGTTCTGTCTGTGAGCCAGTTTGCAACCCACCTAGTGATTTAGGGGTTGATGCCTAGTTTGGTGAGTTTATCAATAATTCCTGCGTGAGGAATGGTATGAAAGGCCTTGGCCAGATCGAGGAAGGCTGTATGGCACTGCCTTACCTTCATCCACAGCCCTGGTGACTGACTTAAAGAAGTCAACCAGGTTGAGCAGGCATGATCTCCCTTTCACAAAGCCAAACTGCGTGGGGTGTAGAGTTTGTTAATCAGGTCCATATCTTTGTTAATCAGGTCCATAATGATTCACTCTATAGCATTACATATCAGACTCGACAGACTAATGGGGCGATAATTCCCAGGGTCTGTAGTCGCTCCCCCTTTATGGAGAGGGATGACTGTAGCAATGCGCCATTCAATAGGGACAAAGCCTGAGGTGAGGCTGTGACTTAACAGGGTACACAGATGTGATGCCAGTTTGCTTTGTAGTTCATGTAGAACACAGCCAGGGATATTATCGAGACCCATGGAAACTGTATTCTTGGCCTTGGACAATACAGCTTTAACCTGTGCTGCAATAATGCTGGGTGCCTGGCATTCTTCCGGTATTGTGATTGGCCCTTTGGTGGGGGGGGGTAAAGTTGGCACTGAATCTGTTGGCCAGTATGTTGGCAATATCTGTTGGCTGAGTATAGGAGGTGCCATTGTGCAGTAACTCAGAGCAAATCTGGGTATTGTCATGGAGGTTGTTGATATAGCTATAAAATGCTTTGTGAGTGTTTTTAGTGTCTGCCGCAATTCTGCCTTCATAGCTGACTTTAGAGGATTTGATGATGGATCTCAACTTTTTGTTGAGGCTAATAAGGGAGTTTTTCCAGTCTTGGGACTTTACCTTTTTTTGCAGCAGTTTCTTCCTTCTGTTGTAGAGTTTAATAATGGCAGGGGACCACCATATTGGCTTCCTTTTTTAGGAGGAGAGCATCTTAGTTCTGTTGGGTATGGCTAGTTCCATGCATTTATGTACATGTTCGTACAGTGCATTGATGTATGATTCGGCAGTCACGGAGCTATTTTCCATTGGCATGGGTGCCATGAAGTTAGCTACTTCTGTTTTTAGGAGTCCAAAGTCAGCTTTGGAAAAGTGTTTGAAGGTGGTTACCTTTGCAGGGAGTGTGGGGAGATGTGGATTTCCATGGTGATTAGTTTATGGTTGGATGTGACCAGGATGGGATTGACTATTAGTGTAGAGCAACAGTCACCCATGTTAGTAATCAGATCAAGGATGTTGCTTCCTCTAGTGGGGCTCAGAATGAGCTGGCCCAGGGCATTGGAATTGATGAATTCCAGGAAGCATTGGGCCAGTGTATAGATGTTTGAGTAGTTTTCCCAGTTGACGGAGGGGTAGTTGAAGTCTGCTGGTAAGAGAGTGTTGGGTTGGACCTTGATAGATTCCAGGGTGCTTAGGAATGTGGAGTGAGAGTCCAGGGACATAGTTGGGGACCTGTAGCATGTTAAGACTTGGATCGCTGTCTTACCCAATGTTAGTTGTACCTGAAGTATCTCAGATGCGTTATGCTGGGCTACTAGTCTGGAGGTGTGCATATCTTTTATGAATATGGAGACACCACCACCTTTGGAGCTTCGGTCCATGTTTTGGAGCCGAAAGATGTGGAATGAGTTATAGCCTGGTAGCGCAGGGGTGCTTTCTGCCTCTTTAAACCAGGTCTCCAGTACAGCACAAATGTCAATGTTCTCCATTTTGAGTAGTGCTTTGAGCAAGTGCATCTTGAGATTTAGACTTCTAGCATTGAGCAGCATGTCCCTCGGACTGCCTTTATTTATATCTATTATGGTGGTAATTTGGTCTTTGGAACACCACCTAAAAAGGCACTATAGGGCTGTCAAGAGCCTTAGCCAGTACCCTGAAACCCAGGGGTGACAGATGCAGGCCATCTCTGGAAAAGCATAGAGGTCTGTCAATCATATCATCCCAAGCAGACAGATACTGGATCCCCGTAGAATGACACCAGAAACATAGCCAATTGTTGAAGTCAATCATTTTTTGTATGTACTGTTGTATCATTCTGGGTGATGGTAGGATAGTGCTCAGGGCTAGTGTCATACCTGCCTGGGCCGCATAATCCGAGAGCTCCACCATGTCTCTTTTCATGTAGTCCAGGGAGGTGGGTTTCAGGTCATTCACACCCACATGGACAATGATAGAGTCGTACTTGTTGTGGAGTGACCTGAGTGCGTGTGTTATCTGTCATATTCTGGCACCTGTAGACAGCTGACTGTTACCTTCTCCTTATTTAACCTAGTGAGTGGGACATCTTTGTGTCTCACTGTTGAGTCACGTATGATTAGTGTATTGGGCAAGGTGTTTAGCTTTAGGGGCTTAGGTTGAGGGGCACACTGTGGAGGTGAACTGTGTGTCCCGTGGTTTGTGCTGTGTTGTGGTGAACGAGTGCATTTCTGTCTTGGAGGTCTCTGCTGTTTGGGTAAATTTCTATTGAGAGCATCTGCGACAGTGAGTGTGTGGTTTGTGTTTTTATGTGAGAGCTGTGATGGTGGATGTTCTGGAGGACTATCTGTTCCATGTGGGTGTGGTGCAGGTGTTGACCTTCTCATCTTGACCAGCTAGACCAGTCTTGGCTGGAGAGTGCATAGCTTCCAATTTGGTAATATAAGTGCATCTCTCACAAGTCTGAGTGTTAGGAGGTAAGAGAAGATGGTTGTCTGTGTACATGAAGCAGTTGCTACACTGCCCCAGAATGCCCAAGTGCACTAGGTTTATAGGAGAAAGCACAGGGAACTGCCCTTTAATTATGCCAGGAGGGGTGGTCATAACTACTAAGTACTGGAGCTATTTCCATGAAGAACTAGTGATGATGGCACTTAGGTGTGCTACAATAATTGCTACAAAACCTGTTCAAGTGCAAAGCGATTAGGCTGTTAGTGCAAGAGAGAAAGAAGTAGCAAGATCTAAGGAAAAAACTGATGAGCAGACTTTCTGGCATCAGTGATAGTTTACCTCAGCTGGGAACCACTGCATGGAGCTTAAACAAGTGCAAACCAGCGCAAACGCAGGCTTTTAAACAAGAAAGCTGAAAGGGATGGAAAAACTGCTCAAACAGCCAATAAACTACAATTTCTGGGTCAGAAACAACTCCTCTACTGGTAGGCTACCTAGTGCTTATCACTTCTGCTGATAAGCTAGAAGGCTTCACTCCAACACAGAAAGGCTTGGGGGGGTGCTCAGAAGCTTACAAACAGTCCTGGATACAGCATATCTGTATCTGGATTAGACTAGTTACAGGAAAGGCAGAAAACAAGCTTAAAACTTTTTTTTTTACAAAAAGTAGGTAAAACAGCAGTAAAAACAATTCAAATGCAGTGCAAGCTAACACGCTTGAGTGTGTAGCAATATTAAAGCAAATACAGTGTAAATAAACAATTAAATTAAAAATGACTAAAAAAAAACAAGTGCAGAAAGTAGTACATTAGGATAAAATCAAGATGGAGGCACTTAGAGTATCAGAAAACAATGCCAGCAAACATATAAATAATTCAGTCAAGCAAAAATTAAGACAGTACAGATTTCTTGACAGCTAAAAAGTTCCAAAAAATATACTTGTCAGCTTTATATTTCCAGATTGTTTGAGAAGCACACTCAGTCAGAACACAAGGAGATTCTAGCAATGGTAGATTTTGATTCTAGCAGTGTTTTTTTTTGTAAAGTGGAAAGGGAGAAGGGAGGAACAAAAGATAATTCAATGTTAAGAAACTAAGCGGTTTGGCCTTCTCAAATATTCTCTCTGTATTAGGTAGAATGAGCTAATGACACTAGACTGGGAGGAGTGTCCCAGATCAAATTTACAGTATGGGTGAGCAACTGCAAAGACACCAATAGGAAGGGAGGGTGGAAAACTATACTACAGCTACTATCTACACTATTTTAGGCAGAAAATACTACATAAATGTTTATCACAGCAGAAAAACAGCAGTGAGCCACTAAATGAAAGTTTTAAACAGATAAAGGAGCAAGGAGACTCTAGAGAAGGCTTTTAACTGCAAACAAAATCAGTTATATAATACACTCCTTGGCAGAAAAAATCAGAATAAACAAACAGATGCTTAACAATTGGAGAAAATTTCCAGTTAATACCTTTCACACAGTGAAACTAGCAAAAAAAAGCTTTACAAACAGTGTGATAGTAAAAGCCTTATTTATCAGACCCTACAAGGCAGACAATTTTAGTACAACCGTGCAGATTAGTTTATAACAATAAAATACAGTAAAAAGTATGCAGCAGACAATAAAAATTGA